>NC_055685.1:24869613-25169613 GCF_017639745.1 Melanotaenia boesemani
AACCTGACAATCAGTGGCTGGCTGATTTGGTGGAGCCAACCAAAATTTTGTCCCATACACTGTTGCAAGACATAAGACTCATTTTGATTCATTGTGTGCAGGTTTAATCATAAAATACAGAATTCAGGGAGTAACAAAATGTTTAAAAACAGGTATATAAAATAGGTCTTCTACAACAGAAACGTCAAAATAAAACAGGAACCAACTCAGCTACCAAAAACAAGGGAAAATAAGACAAGACAGGGAATTTCACAATAATAATTTCTCAAGATAGTAGTAGTGCAAGTAGTTGACAATGTACCTAGCCTCTTATGATGCAGACGTACCGGTCCCGGTACATGACTACTAATCAACAACATTGCAGCCATGTGTGCAAGCCCCTCCGTCATGAATGCCCACAATATACACATCAAATGAAAGCTCAAAGTCTTGTCTTTCTGATAATATAAACCATTTTGACACACAACCAACCACAGCCCTAACACTAAAGCCTTTTTTACAGAAAAGCATAAAGTTTAAATGTTGACTTTCCTTACCTTTGAGAACTCTATAGGTCAAACATCAATTTTTCCCATTAACAACTAGAAAACCCAGAGATTTCTTACCCCTCTACCATGCCCAGAGTACAGCCAAAAGGCTGCCCGGTTTGAAATTAACAATTCAATGGCCAACAATTAGCCCCTTTACATTTGTAAACACAGCCATTACCTGCCGTTAGCTGTTCAAGCATACTCCTTGGGGGGAGGAGTGTGCTTGAAAAGAGCCTTGTAGGGACTCTGCTTTCTACTGTGCTGTATAGTTTCACTCACCACAAACGGTATATGTGCTTTTGACCATTTCTCACATTTTCATGTACCCTTTATTGAGGCATTGGTCATGTGAGTTTTCATCGTCATCACACTATTGTACGCCCAGCTTGCTTTCAAGTGAGAGATTATCACGGTTTCTGTTTCCACAAAGGCCAAAAGGAAAGCATAATCATGTATTTCAAATGAGAGATAATTACATTCCTTTTGACCTGGGACCTACAGAGCTTCCTTTGCTTCATCACTCTTGACATGCTTCGAACTGTTCAGGAGTGGAATGTTCAGCATGGACGTCGGACAGAGGAGAGCAGTTGGTTCATGGCCGTCCCCTGAACTAATGGCGTTTATTGCCATTCTTCTCTTGCGAGGGGTAATTAGACTTCCATCACTGCGTGAACATATGGTCTTCAAACTGGGACACCCACTGATCACCAGGATCATGGCTCGAAACCGCTTCCAAGACATCATGCAACACCTACGCTTTGATGACATGGACACACGTAGGTGAACGAGCTGAGACTGACAGGTTTGCTGCAGTTGCTGATATTTTGGAAGTCTTTCGTTTCCAACTTGTATCTCATCCTACAACCCAGGCAGGCACATCACCATTGATGAAACCACTTTTTTCCGTCAAAGACTCGCTGCTGTTTCTTGCAATACATTGCAACAAAAACCGGACAAGTTTGGTATCAAGTTCTGGGTGGCATGTGACCTGAAATCTAAGTATGTGTGCAATGTTATCCCATATCTTGGAAAAGACCCCAGTCGTCCTTCTGGAGAGAGACTTTCTGAAAATGTGGTGATGAAGCTGATGGAACCGTGTATATGGACAAAGGAAGAACTTGTGACCACAGACAACTTCTTCACATCACTATCACTGGCGCAACGACTGCTCAACCGGAAGACCACTCTCCTTGGCACAGTCAATAAGGATTCGACGGGAGCTTCCAGTTCAGCAAAACAAGCTATGAACCGCCAAGAATTCAGTACTCAGGTGTTTTCAACCTCTGGTGTATTACACTGACTGTCCTATGCGCCTAAACGGAGAAAGACTGTCTGCATCCTCAGCAGCATGCACAGCGTGGTTGAGACTGAAGACACACACGAAAGAGAAGCCAAACACAGTCACCGACTACATAGCATGAAGTGTGGTGTCGACGTGATGGACCAGATGGTGCGAGAGTACAGTGTTCGCTCAGGAACATGGCGATGGCCAGTCGCTGTGTTCTACAACATGATTGACATGGCAGCATTGAATGCCTATGTGCTTTTATCAGGCAGTGCACTGGGGTGCAGGAGAGGTGGGTGGACTTCCTGGTGGAGCTTGCCAGTGAGCTTGCTCAGTCCACATTTGGGAGCCAAGAAAGTCAACAAAGGAGAACCTCTTCGCCAACAACCTCCCACACCGGACCAAGGGAAAAGAGCAACCTGCCAGGTGAACTGTCGTTGCAGAAGAGAATCACGCTAACTGTGCGCTGTGTAGATTGCTACAGGTACACGTGTGGCAAATGCAGAAAGGAGGTGGCATGGCAGTGCCAAGTCTGCTCAGACAATGCAGGTCAAAATCACTGAGAACATTCCACCATCATGGAACATGTGAAATTTTGTAACTTCATTGCACTGAGTGTTTTAAATGTCAATCACTTCACCCACATACTGCACTGATTTATTTGTACACTTTCTTGCATCTATAAGAAAAGATTCCTTGTTCAAATCTTGTACATCAGAAATAAAAGTCATGAAGGAATGAAAAAGACAGACTGTGTTTGATCTCTTGCTTAAAAAAGAGGGTAAAATAATTTTCTGATCATAATGTGATAATATCATTTGTCGTTGCAGGCTTGCTAGACAGGTTGTGCATACACTGGTCTTAGAAATATTGTGCTGAGCATCTCCACTGTGCAGGGGAAGCTGGTGGACTTCCTGGTGGAGCTTGCCAGTGAGCTTGCACATTCTTATTTGGGAGCCAAGAAGGTGAATAGGAGAGTGAGAGTGAGCAACCCCCCACAAACTTGGCCAACGTGTGGGGGGTTGCTCACAGAACATCTCATTTACAGAACAATAGTGTCGTTCACACCTGAGTTTAGGACATTAGCTAAAACTAATCCCGCCATTTGGCTGAACTCTGGGCATGGAAGGTAGAAACGCCAAATGGCGCAGCTTTGGTTTTTCTAGTGTTAAGATTGGTCTCATTCTGTCTGTACAGGTTAGTCGAGGACAAAAAAATATTTTTTTCTGTGTGTTCTAAAGTGTATAACTTTTTATCAGTAATACAGTAATTCTGATTGCTGTGTAAGAAGTAAGTACTTAGTCCAGCAGTGCAGGGTTTCTAGACTACTTGTATGAATTAGATTTTTTTGCAGTTCAGAGTTTGACAAAATCCAAAAGTAATTGTTGGCGACGGCTGCTTTCACCATAAATTCAGAGTAAGTGCACACTTGAAATACAGGTTTGAGGTTTGACCACAGATACATGAGAAGAAAACTGGCAATTAATCCTGATAAGGGCGGGGACTGAAATTTAATCTCAGATGCTAAACCTCAAAGATGGGAAAACAACTAATTGGCAGCTGTTGACACAACAAACAGGTTCTAAACATGACAGCGACTCCTCCACCTTTACCTGTAGTTCGAGGGGTGCTGAATAATCCACAGTCAGGAGAATGATGCTCTGAAAAAGCAGTGAACTCACCAGCCATGTCTCCATCAGAAACATAAATTTAAACTCATGAAATGATCGTTCAGAAGCTCCTCCTTTCTGACCGGCGGAAAGGAAGAGCTAACAGGTGAGTCTGGTCCACTGCTGCTCCAGAAAACATAGGCTGGATCCAGCACAAGGAACAAAAATGTTTTGCTTTCTACTGTGCTTTGCAGGTAAGCCAGAATGTTAGAAAGAAATGGTGGTAAGTTTGAGACTGTCATTAGAAATCCATTTCTAAACTCATTCATGATGATCAATGTGTAACAACAGGGCTTAAAGATCAAAAACCAGAAGAGCAGACACGTCATACCAGCTAAAAGAACCTGTGCATTTAGCACTTGTATATAGTAAGCCTACGTAAAAATAAAGTACAAAATGATGAAAAGGGCAATAGCTACTCAGCTAGTCATCTTTTCTCCGTACTGGGTCAGGCCACAGGACTTTATCCACATCACAGGCCACATTTTATTTGTTTATTAATGTGTACAAGTGAAAATGTGTTTTCAGAATAAATCAACCATGTCAACCATGCCAACATCATATTTTAATGTTTACAGATTTTTTTCACTGCGTAGTTATGGAAAATAAATGCATGTTATAAAATAAATGCCTGTCTTATTTTTTCCTACAGCATAATAACACTACATATAGCCAACAGCAATACTGTGATATCAGACAGAAATATTAGAATACAATGTCTCATTGAAAATGTGCTGGAAGCATAAAATGTTAATATCTTTGCCACAATGTTGTTTTTGTCAAGGATGACAAATTTATTTTGTTGACAAACCTTTTTTTCTTGACAATGACGAGACAGTGACGAGCTAAAAATGGCTCTTTGATGATGAAAACATGACGAGGCGTTTGTTAGATTTCGTTGACGAGACGAGATGAAAATGTTCAAGGGCTGATTGTCCAACATTAAAAATGCACGACATTTCTTCCGATTGTGAGTGCAATCTGTCAGTCAGCAATGCTGCTGCACTTGGCCACGCTCACCACCAGATGTGCAGCTCGCGCACAGATAAGCAGTTCATTCATTCAAAGATGAATCATGGTGGCAGTGTCGACAAAACGGTTTGGTAGTCCGAAGCGACGAAACGATATATGGACATATTTTAACTATAATCCATCATAATTTCACTGGCACACTAGATCAAGTTGAGCATGTGTTCCTCATCCATTGCTCATATTTTAGGCATGTGTATGTTCAGGGTGGAGTATTGCACTTCAGAAAATTCTCGTAAATAAAGCCACAGTTACTAAAGTAATGATGTTGTTGCTCTTTGCTTTTTTGGAGTAATTGATTCCACAGTTAGCACTTTATCTGTGCATTGCATAACCCTACGCAGATCAGAAATTATTTGCTGTTTGGTTATTTTCATGAATAATTATTAAATTAAAATCAATGGTTTTAGACTTAGAAGGTTTCCCAACAAACAACAAGCTCTCGATGTGTTGCTATATGTTTAACTTATAGATCTGCTATTTTCTTGTGTGACATTGTGTGTGTGTTTGTGTGATGAAGAAGGGCATCAATTCTTGAAAAAAGGTGAAATATAGAAATGAAAGGTTTCTGCCCATCAGCAGTTAAGTATAGCATGGCAGCATTACATCCTTGTTGATGGTAAAGTCTCGGCTAAAGCTATCAGTCTGGTAAAAGATCTGGTTATTGTGCAAAAGTTTAAAGGTTAACTTGTTTTATGAATTGCAATACTTGTTATAACCTGCCAACCTTGATTCCACTTTTAATACGTATTATTGACCTAAATTAATTTGGTAAAAGACAAATACTTCTTTTATTTGACTAAAACCTTTTTGAGTTTGTTTCAACTAAAACTGGGCTAAAACTGTCAAACTTAGAAATGACTAAAATGTGACTAAAACTAATAAGAACTTTTGTCTTGAAGACTAAAACTGAGATGCCTGCCAAAAACAACACTGCTTTGCCATAGCGCAAAGGGCTATGCGTAGTTAAATTATAGTTAAACTTTTTAACAACCTCAGTCGCTTGTGTAAGTCCGCCTTTTTGCAGATAACATTAGCTTGTTGTATTTATTGAATGATCATAGCTCTTTCACAAAGTGAAGCCCCCCCTGTTACACAGGACTCCAAGGAGACATGAACAGGTTACTATACTTTATTATAGATTGGCACTCAGACGAAGGATTATACTAGTACCGGTGCTGGAGAAGGCAACGAGGGTTGAGGAAGTCAGGAACAGCGAGGGAGTGAGTCCATTAGGTGTGTAGATTAAGGTCCGACAGGGAATGACTGTGGTGCTGGCGTATATAAGGACTGGGGAACAAAGGAAGACAGGTGTGGCAGGTTGACTTGATTACTGATGAGCAGATCAGGAACAGGTGTGGAGGATCAGGGAACTGGGCGACTGGCTGAAGGTGGAAGGACTGGCTGGACAGGCTGTAACACCCCCCTTCCCTTTTCTTCCTTTTACTTACATAACATAACATTTATTTACATAAACAACAACAAATGAAACTCCCAAAATCAGAAATACCAATACCATGGCCACGAAAAAAACAACAACAACAAAAAAAGACATCCATTTAACCAACATATATATGCAAACATTTATATATACCTATCCAAACAATAAATTATAATAAAAAAAAAAACAAAACAAAATAAACCAATATGTATATACATTTAAACCAACAACAACAACAAAAAAAGCTCTAGGGTAGATGTAGTTTTTCTGTTTCCTGAAGTACCGGTGCCCATGTTTCTTGAAACGTCTTATCTTCAAACTGTAATTTTGTTATTTTTTCCATTTCCATCACATCTTTCACTCTTTCCCACCAAAAGTCTTTGCTAGGGGACTGTGGTTTTAACCAAGAGACTGTTATTAGTTTTTTTGCAATATTAATTTCTTTCACAAGCCGTTAGGAGAGCTGGTGAAAGTTCTCCTAACGGCTGTTTATTTGCAAAGTCTTTTCTCATTTATGTGAAAAGTATTGTATCGATACTTTTGAGCAAAAATTGCTGCAGTCGCTCTGCGCTTGCTGAGCGACTCTCTCCTCTCCCTTCCTCTCCTGTCGCTCCTTGAATCATGACGTGATCAGCTAATCGGCGTTTCTGTCCCAGCCTCTCCCTTGTAGTGTGTTTATCTATCAGCTTGTTCTGAGGAGGAGGAAACTAGCAGGATGTTGACTCAGAACGTTAGCCCTTTTCAATTAGATAGCCTTTTGTTTGCATTTACTGTCTATTATTTTATTTATTAACTGAGGTTTGCTGATGACAGCTGTAAAATCTGCTGGTCATAATACAACCAGATGGAACAGGTTTAGATATCTAATGAGTGTCAAGATTAAACAAGAGGATGTCTTCTCTAGATTATTGTTGCTATGCAGATGTTGGACAGGCAGATTAATTTTTTTAGGAGCCATAAATGTGGTGAAGGGAAATTATAAACAGGTTATGAAATCCAAATCAGAGCAGGACCTTCTCTTACTGGTTGACATGTGATAGGATTTGCTGTATGTAGAGGGACGGGAAAAGTTTTGATGAAAGTGCCGAGCAGGGGCAATAACCAGGAAAAGGGTGGCACAAATGAGAACTTTTTTAGACCTAGATTTTACTAAATAATTATCTGCTTATTAAAACTTAAGGGATCCTCAAATGTGAAATGTGGAAAAACAGTCTATATTTGTCAGTGTTGAAGTTTTTATGGCCACCAGATGTCACTGTGGTAATGTGTTCTGAACGTTCCACAAGATCGATTCCTTTTCTGGAACAATTGTTCCAAACGATTCGATCTCCCAAACGTTCCATTTCTGCCATCACTACTCGATAGCTTTTCTCCTTTTCTCCAAGCTATGAACAGAGAACCAATTTTTTCAAGCTACATTCACTTCATATATACATATATATATATATATATATATATATATACTGCTCACAAAAATTAAAGGAGCACTTTAAAGAAACACATTAGATACATCAGATCTCAATATGAAGTTGGATATCTATACAAATAACGACAGGGCAATGTCTTAGGAACAAAAGGATGCCAAGTCTTTTAATGGAAATAAGAGTTTTCTGCCTACAGGGCTCAATTGTGTAGACACCCTAAAATCAGAGTGAAATGAAGATGTGGCAGGCTAGTCCATTTTTTCAAAAACTTAATTTCTGCAACTCAAAATGCTTTCAGTATCTTGTGTGGCCCCCACGAGCTTGTATGCATGCTTGACAACGTCGCGGCATGCTCCTAATGAGATGACGGATGGTGTCTTGTGGCATTTCCTCCCAGATCTGTGTGAGGGCATCCCTGAGCTGTTGTACAGTCTGAGGAGCAACTTGGCGGCGCCTAATGGATCGAAACATAATGTCCCACACATGTTCTATTGGGTTTAAGTCAGGGGATCGTGAAGACCATTCAATTGTTTCAATTCCTTCATCCTCCAGGTACTGCCTGCATACTCTTGCCACATGAGGCCGGGCATTGTCGTGCATTAGGAGGAAACCAGGACCTACTGCACCAGCGTAGGGTCTGACAATGGGTTGAAGGATTTCATCTCGATACCTTATGGCAGTCAGAGAACCATTTCCTAGGCAGTAGAGGTCTGTGCGTCCCTCCATGGATATGCCTCCCCAGACTATCACTGACCCACCACCAAACCTGTCATGTTGAACGACGTTGCAGGCAGCATAACGTTCTCCTTGTCTTCTCCAGACTCTTTCACATCTATCACAGGTGCTCAGGGTGAACCTGCTCTCGTCTGTGAAAAGTACAGGGCGCCAGTGGCGGACTTGCCAATTCTGGTGTTCTTCAGCAAATGCCAGTCGAGCTCCACGGTGCTGGGCAGTGAGCACAGGGCCCACTACAGGACGTCGGGCCCTCAGGCCACCTTCATGAAGTCTGTTCCTGATTGTTTGGGTAGAGACATTCACACCAGTGGCCCTCTGGAGGTCATTCTGTAGGGCACGAGCAGTGCTCAGCCTGTTCCGCCTTGCACAAAGGAGCAGGTATCAGTCTTGCTGATGGCTTGAGGACCTTCTACGGCCCTGTCCAGCTCTCCGAGAATAACCACCAGTCTCCTGAAATCTCCTCCATGTTCTGGAGATTGTGCTGGGAGACACATTAAACCTTCTTGCTGCAGCACGTGTGGATGTGCCATCCTGGAGAAGTTGGACAACCTGTGCAACTTCTGTAGGGTTAAGGAATCGCCTCATACTGCCAGTAGAGATAATTACGCAAGCCAAAACCAGCACGAGTGAAAAATCAGCCAAAAAAGATCAAGAGGGAGAAACTTGAAATGACCTCCACATGTAAAACCAGTCCTGTTTTGAGGGTTTTCTGATTGTTGCCACTGTGGTGCACCTGTTGTTAATTCCATGAACACCAATACAGCTGAAAGTGATTAACGATGCCCTCAGCTGCTTAACCAACCAGAAAATTATCAGACAGGTTTAACTGATTTCATGCCAGGCCCAATAGAAAAAGTGTTCCTTTAATTTTTGTGAGCAGTGGTTCACTCATCAAAAGTCAGCAGTGAAATCAATTTTGAGTCGTGTTCTGCCGCTGACACTTGTGCTTTAATTGTGTTTGACTTATGCCACTTGTGCTCACCATTATGCAACACAGGTGCGTCACAATGAAAATGTGTTGGCAAGTTGTGACTTCACACGTGAAAAGTGCTTGTGGTTTTGCCAAAAGAGTGACTGATTCAATCAGTGGAAACGCAACTAAGTGTTTGGTTCAGCCAATAGGGTTTAGTGTTTTAGCAACTGAGGAAAACTTTTCAAATGCATACACTGCCAACGTGTCACAGACTTCAAGTGAGCATTTCGAAAATAGGTCGTTTCATAGTGGGCGTGGCTTTATCCACTGAACGTTCATGTGTGTCGTGTATTTTCATAATTGGAGAAAAAACTTCCAACCTTCAAGTTTTTAGTTCAAATTAGACATAAATTTGATCTCTGCAGTTGGTTTGGTGCTTTCTGAACAACAAGTATTGTCAGAGATGCAGGTCACTTTACTTGTAAATTAGTTGAGCTAAATAAGGAACTATAAGAGAGTCAGAGCACTTATAGCTTCTGAATTCACAGTGCAAACTGACTTTAGGTAAACTCTAGATGTCAGAAATAAGAAACCGTGAACGAGTTATCCAGTTGGAAAGACTCATTCCCTGGCAGGAGAATGAAAGGTTCTAGTTTTTCTGGTTACATAAAACGCAGCAAAATTTATTCTTTGATTTACATCTCTAGCGTAGCCAATCCCAGGCTTCTATTTCATAATGGGCCTTTCTGCAGTCCACAATCTGAGCCTGGAAATCGAAGCTGTCATGATTGCAGAGCTGCAGAGCAGAGCAGCAATCAAGCTCATCTCCTCCACCTGCCCTGATTACTCACTCTCCTCACCTGCTCCCCACCCTACTTAAACACTCTCCAGTCGCTGCTTCCCTGACAGATGGTCAGCAATACTGACCTTGTTGAGATCCAGCGATTTTCCTGCGTTTCAGACCTCCTGTTATCGACCCTGTCACGATTTTGGATTTCTCTTGCCTGACCCATGCCGCGTTTGTTCTTGTCAAGTGCCTATCTGGATATTGACCCCTGTTTGGAACGACAACAGAGATTTGCCTGCCCCCTTGATAAGTAGCATCTTAGAGAGCGATGCACGGCACTGCATCCGGGGGTGAAGTCTTTGGAGGCAGTGAGGGTACGAACGAAGAGTGCACGGATCATCTAGACTTGAATAGCAAGCAGTGACATAAGTCAGGAGAGACAGATGAGTGCCTCACCTGGACATGATCACCTCTGTTTCATGACCAGGTGGAAAATGAAACGAAGAAAGCTGCTGCTGGATGATGCCGCGCTGGCTCACTGTCAGATCTTAATGTCTTTTAATGAAGAGTGTGGAGGAAAACATTTAGAAAGTTAAGTGTTGTGACATGTTGCGGCCTCCTAATTAGAAAACAATCTACACTTAATAAAATTAAACTACAACAAAACAAAATACTAACCAAAGAATTTGTTTTATTTTTATTGGTTTTGCCTTTTTAAACATTTTTAGCTGGTCTTTTCGTCAATTTTTGCCTTTCCCACAACATTCCTCTCCATGGCATCCTCCATTACAACTATATGTACCAGGCTATTATGCACATTGATGATGTCATTTAGTGACTTCTAGCTACTTTTAGGGTTACTGTTACGGGTCCCAGGATTGGTACCGCAGCAACAAAATGTCCACTCTGTAAAACAGAGGTAAGTTTTAAGCAGCAATCAGAACACAGCGTGCACCGTTTGTCGTCCAGATTACGTCTCTTTATTTTTAATCAAAGTATCAGAACAACTGCAACATCCCGCCTAGTCATGGCTATTTCAGTCCATTGGTGTCCATAAGTGCATAGCAATGTCCATTAATCCACTTATCCATCAATGCCTCACATAGTGACATACTCAAAGTCTAATCGTGTATCTACACACAATATAAGTGCATCATGGGCTACTATAAGCATATAGTGCAAAGTATTGCAGTACTAAACAACTACTTCCAGGCTGTGAAGACTCTGGTTGTATACACTTCAGTTAACACACATATATAACTCACAGTGGGATGTCAAACTTCTTCAGTCCAACATTCACATTAACAAAACAGTAAACTGTGACATTAACACTCTTAAAAGCAAAGGAAAGTGCAGCTCTACTATATTTAAGCCTTCCTTAACTCACAGTGTGCGGGAGCCCAACATAAATCAGTATAGACAGTAAACCAAAGAACCTGGCGTCCCGCCTGCAAGGCAAAACCGCGGGCAAAAGAAGCCCATAATACCCGCGACACAGCAGCGTCTATGCCTGCTGCAAAGCATTACAGTTTCCCAAAATGTTTTAAAGTTTGTCTTAAGTGCTCATACCGATATAAAAGTCCCCCAAAACTCTCATGCACATCTAATACAACTTACAGAAGCAGTATTGGTCATTTTTATCAATTACTGACCTGTAAAACAGAGGTAAGTTTTAAGCAGCAATCAGAACACAGCGTGCACCGTTTGTCGTCCAGATTACGTCTGAGAGGTGGGCGGAAGTGCTCACACAAAACAACCTGGAACACAGCTGCCTCTGTATCAAGGTTCCGCTTCGTGCTGCTCGCTTTTACACCCTTTCATTTTACATATGCAAAATCAAATAACCACTTTAGTTATTAGGCAAACAAAATTACCATTAGGTAAAGAAAATAAATAAATCTTAAAGTGCACAATTTTGTGGTGTACCACACACTCCCCCACAAACAGAAGTGGCTCCCGACACTTGCTATTTATAATGTAACCCCCATTGGCTGCACAAACTATTAATACACAGAACATCAAACAAATACCTCCACTCCCATTCAACATGTTAAAGAATATTGCTAGGTCACCACATGTCTCTGTACCATCTTTATGATTCACCAACACTGAATAGGATGTGTGACAGATAGATATGTTGGTAGGAGGATGGGTGTTGGTGAGAAGGAATGGGAGTATGGCTGTGGATATTGGTACGCATAAACTGTGGGCTGAGTTTCCACTGCACCCACAGTGATGCATGGTTGGTAAGTTGGTTGGCCCAGGGAAGCATAAGTAAACATTTGGCCAGGACGTCGGTCTCTCGTAGATCTCCTCAGTGTGGGCTGGGTGTTTAGGTCTTCTACCCGCCTGTCTGGGTTATCGACCGGGGGTAACTCCTCCTCACCATGAGGCTGAGGTTCCTCATCACATGATATGTTTTCATTTTGTGTCCCATGTTCCACCCCAGTGACACTTTCTCCCTCATATGCGAACTCAACTGGAGCTGTCCCTCTCGAGGCGGCTCCCATCAGTTCAGACTGAGCTTGTCTCTGGTAGGTAACCCTTCGCTGAGGAAGGGCGGCTTCAGAGTTTTGTATTTCCCTTGGTATACGCAGCCAATACCATGATCTCTCATCTTCTTCTTCTGAGTCACTTTCAGAATGATCCTGTGCCTGTTCAGTTTCCCTTTGTGGTTTTGTTAACTTCCTATCTCCCCTTTGTAGCTTGGCTGATGCATCCTTTGTTTGTGGCTCAACAGGTAGGTCATTTACTTGGAGTAACAGGTTTCTGTGGAGGGTGCGGATGGGCTTCCCACCCCTCTCTGGGCTCACCTTGTAGACTGGGTTACCACCAAGCTGTTCCCTGACCACATAGATTAACTTTTCCCAGTAGGGTTTTAGTTTACTGGGACCACCTCTTTCCGCTACATTACGGACCAGGACCCTGTCCCCTGGCTGGAGAGTCACACCCCTGTTTTTCCTGTCGTAATACTGTTTGCCTTTTGCACT
Source organism: Melanotaenia boesemani (assembly GCF_017639745.1). Lineage (NCBI taxonomy): Eukaryota > Metazoa > Chordata > Actinopteri > Atheriniformes > Melanotaeniidae > Melanotaenia > Melanotaenia boesemani. The sequence continues at coordinate 24,882,418 of NC_055685.1, forward strand.
GGACAGTTGGCTATTAGTGTTAGCTATCTTGTAGGCCTCAACCATGTTCTTTGCCCATTTTTCAGCATACCCTCTTGCTGTGTTTGTCTCTTCTTCCTCCGCTAACAACCCAAAGAGGAGGTCCACTGGAAGTCGTGGGTGTCGACCATACAAGAGATAATATGGGGAATAACCAGTTGACTCATGCTTAGTACAGTTATATGCGTGAATGACATGAGGTAGGTGTTCCTTCCAGTTATCTCTCTCTTTTTCACCTAGAGTTCGGAGCATCTGCAGCAGGGTCCGATTGAACCTCTCCGCTGGATTGCCTTGTGGGTGGTAAGGTGAGGTTCTGGAGTGATTCATGCCAGAAAGTTGTCTGAGAGTCCTGAACAGTTCATTTTCAAACTCACGGCCCTGATCATGGTGGAGCCTGCCGGGGTACCCAAAGAGAGGGACGAAGTCATTAAAAATCTTATTTGCAGCCGTTTTGCCTGCCTTATTTCTGGTTGGGTACGCAGTGGCAAACCTCGTAAAATGATCGATTACCACCAGGATATACTCATAACCACCACGGCTGGTTTCAAGATGGAGGAAGTCTATGCAGACAAGATCAAGAGGTGAGTTTGATGTCAGACTCCCCATGGGTGCTCGATCTGGCAGGGCTGGCTTTTTCTGCTTGATGCAGTGACATCTCCTGGTGACATACTCCTCAATATCCCTCTTCATAAAGGGCCAATAGAATCGTTCTCTTGCAAGACTCAGGACTCGCTCTACACCTACATGTCCCATTTTGTCGTGCAGATAGGTGAGAGCAGTTTGCTTATAAGTGGTAGGCAGGACCAGCTGTTTACGACCAAGAGCTGTCCTATACAGGAGACCATTCTCTACATGAAGTTTGCTCCACTCTCGCGAGAGCTTCCTTGTAGCTCTATCAAAAATCCTCCTTTTGTCCTCAGTCAGTTCTGTCCTACTGTCCTTTAACTCCAAGATTTTCCCAATGGCAGGATCCTTCCGCTGCTCGCTTGCCAGTTCGTTGACGTCAATAACAGGGAATGGTTCAGTGTGGGTTTGCTGTTGTTGGGACATAATGTTAAGGGCTGCCACCCATGCTACATCCCTTTTCTGGGCTGCCTGGCCACCTTCCCAAGTGGCACCTACAGCCTCTTCTGTCCATCTCTCCGAGCACTGACTCATGTAAGCGTTAATGTCAAGAGGACAACGAGAAAGAGTGTCTGCATCAGTGTTAAGTCTGCCTGGCTTATACCGGATTTCAAAATGGAAATCGGCGAGCTGCCCTACCCAGCGATGACCCACTGCGTTAAGCTTAGCCGTGCTCAATACATAAGTCAGGGGATTGTTATCGGTGTAGACCACAAAATGAGGGGCATAAAACAAGTAGTCCCTGAACTTGTCACAGACGGCCCACTTCAGGGCTAAAAACTCCAGCTTACCACTGTGGAGGTGGTAGTTTTTCTCTGCAGGGGTTAGGGTGCGTGAGCCATAGCCAATCACCCTCATTTTCCCATCCTGTTCTTGATAAAGGACTGCTCCGAGGCCTTGCTGACAGGCATCAGTGTGGAGTATGAAGGGCTGATCAAAGTTTGGGTACGCCAGCACTGGTGGGTTGGTTAGAATGTTTATGAGGTACTCAAGAGTTTGTTGGTGCTCACTCTTCCACTCCACTAAGGTGCGAGAAGGCAGCTGGGGGCTCTTTGTTTGTCCTGTGGAAAAATTTTGCTGTGGTGAACTAGGCTTGACCTCGAGTAGCTTATACAATGGTCGTGCTATCCGCGAGAAGTCCTGTACATATGCACGATAGTAGCTGAGGAAGCCTAGCAGTCTGCGTACGTCCCCCACAGTCTGAGGAGTTCTCTCCCTCAAGGCCTGCACTGCCTCCACATCTTTTGGATCGACCCTCACCCCATCAGCAGACACAAGCCGCCCAACATATCTTACCTCCTTGCGAAATAATTCGCACTTTTCGGGTTTTAGCTTGACCCTGTGGCGCTGTAGGGCTTGCAGCACTCGGCGGAGCGCATCAACATGCTCTTCAAATGACCTGGAAAAGCAGAGGACGTCATCTAGGTACGGGATACAACACTCATCCCTGAGTGTGAGAAGCATCTCCTCCATGCTTCTTTGGAAGGCCGCAGGTGCGTTTGACAACCCGAAGGGTATTCTGACCCACTCATACAAACCCCAAGGGGTGGTGAACGCCGTCAGATGCCTTGAACCCTCTGCGATGAAACCTTGATGATAGGCTTTGCCCTGGTCTAAAATGGAAAACCAGCTGTAGCCTCCTAGTGAGTCAAGCAAGTCCTGTATTCGTGGTAGGGGATGTCTGTCTGGTACTGTCTTTTTGTTGAGCAGCCTGTAGTCGATGCAAAGACGCAGCGACCCATCCTTCTTCCTCACACAGACAATGGGGGCTGCATATGGGGACTGGGATTTTACTATCCACCCTTTAAGCAACAACTCCTGGACATACTCTTTTACCTCCTTGTATAGCGGCTTGGGGATGGAAGCATAAGCCTTCTGAACAGGGATGTCATCACTGACCCTGATTGGCATCTGGAGAGATGGGATATATCCAATGTCGCTGTCGTCATAAGCAAATGATGCAGACTCCTCCACAAGCATCTTTTCAACTAGCCGTTGTTGCTCTGGCTCAAGATGACTGAGATCAACAGGGGGTACCCATGGCTCAGTCAGGGCTGCCCTTGGGGTGGTGACATTATTTACATCAGCCCTCACTGGCGTAGCCTGCAGTGCCTCAACCTGTGGTGTCTTGACCCCTCTCATCTCAATGACTTTGGCTATGTGTTGGATGGAACCTAATGAGGTCCTCTTAGGGAGGATGATTTCATGCCTTGTGTGATTGGAAACAGGCACACTGACAACTGTCCCTCTGTGTTTACTGATCTCCAAGAGTCCCTCTCCAACACTCAGCTGCTCTAATGGGGCACTTTGCTCTGGGGGTTCATATAGGACAACAGGGTCAGATGTGTCAAATGTGTGTGGTATTCTGCAGCGTACGTGGACTACTTTCCCAGCTGGGATGTTTACATTCTCTCTGCCCACCCTGATCGTGGTTATGCTGGGGTCTGTGGTCTTTTGGGTGTGGATGAAGTTAACCATAGCTTTTGCTTGTTCTTCTTCTATATCAAGTGCTTTGCAGAGGAGACTAACAACGGCGGCTGGTGCTTCAGCAGAAGACTTCTGTCCACCAATCATTTCTCTGAGAACGTTAGAGCCCAACAGGGGCTGGGGGAGAGATACCTGACTGACCAGGAAGGGTACCTGTACTGCAAGGTTTGGATTATCATTTCCTGTGAGGTTCCATGTCAACTCCACCCACCCGTCATATGGCAGTGGTTCTCCGTTTGCAGCATACAAGTCGAGGCTTTCCCCTGGCCCCAGAAGCTCTTCCAATGGCCGAACTGTTTGTTTGGGAATGAAGTTCTCTCTCCAGGACCTGTCAATGATGCTGACCTGTGAGCCCGAATCTAGTAGCATTGTAACTGCATAGCCACTGAGAAAGCATTTGAGCAAGCTCTTCCTACCAATCAGAGGGACTGTGGGGATGGCATTTTTGGGAGTGGACAAAATCTCTTGGGGCAAAGTGACAGGTGGTTCTCTAGGATGTTTTTTGTGTTTGGGCTGGTTTTGCTTTAGTGTGGGTGTTACTGGGTGGGACTGGAATTGCAGTTCGGCCCCTGGTTGTCCCTCAGCAGAAGCCGACTCCCGTTTCCCTGCTCCCGTGCTTTCTTCAAGCAACCAACAGCTAGATGCCCTGGGTCCCCACACACAAAACAATGATTACAGTTTTCTGAGCCTTGCTAGGAACAGTTAGTACACCTAGGGGGTTTTCCCTTTCTGGTGAGAGAAGGCTGGCCTGGTATGGAAGGTGGTATTCTGCTGGGAGTGGGTGCATGGAGATCATGTGTCTGATGCTGTCTTTGAGTGTAGCCGGGTGAAGCTTTTGAGCGGACAGTTTGTACAACTGCTGACTGCTGATCCATCAGAGCTGTAACCAGGTTTGTTAGGGTTTCCACCTGTGCACTGAGCTGTTGGATAGCCTGGTGGTCTTTTTCCTTCACGGACTGGTATATCCCATCTGCCCCAACACTGTGTATATGTGTTGCCTTCTGCCGTGGCCCATAACCAATCCGTCGCAGGTGTTCATTCTCATCACTGACAATTTTTGTGACGTGACTTACTATTTCCTCATCCGTCACTTGGTTGTTGGAGAGGAGTGGTCTCAGCTGCTGTCGAATGTCTGTATGTTTAGACCCAAGGCCCTGATAAATGGTGTGAAGAAAAAACCTCTTGTATGGTCTTATGATCGTACCGAATGTCTGTGTTGGCTTGCCTTGACTGGAAGAGAATTTTCTGCTTGAGCCCAATCATCCGATACAGGAACTGTTGTGGTGATTCTTGGTCATTTTGTTTTGCACATGTGGCAGGAGGTTGTTTTCCTCCTGGCCACTATGTGGCATTGCCAGTCTAGCTACAACCACCCGGGTTATCACCGTGATTAGGGGGCGGTGCCACGGCCCTTTTAACAGCGGATGGGTTTGCTCCACAGGCCCTTTTTCTTCAATCTCCCGTGGTGGTTGTGGCTGGCTTGGCGGAGCTGTAGCCTTAGCGTGCTGGTCAGGGTCGGGCTTCCACACAGCGTGAGTGGCTGCTGGGGTGTGGAGAGCCGACTGCTCCGCTGAACGCGGTGCGCGCGGCTGGATGTCTGCTCTGGTAGGTTTTTTTCTTTCTGCCTGTCTGCTCGTTCGGCCTCCAGCTGACTCTCGTACACGTTTTAGATCATTGGATAACCAAACCGTGGGATCGGAGACAGTGGCGCATCTCCTGGTTCTTGGGTATGCCAACCGAGCGGTACGTATCAGCTGTTGTAACCTCAATGGGTGGTTCGGAGCTTCCAAGTAACTTCTGTTGCTCCCTTTAGAGGCGGCAGGCTTGGGCTGTGCGCCGCCGTCACTCTCTGAGGGAGCTCTGCTGCTGTTTTGGCTCTGCCGGGTTTTCCTCCGTCCGTTTGTCTGTCTGCACGGATCATCCCCGGTGTGGAGCGAGCGGACGGCGTTGCGATCCGGCGTGACGCTGTCTGGATGCGGGGCCTGGACGCATTGGTGGACCAGGCTCCCGCCATCTTAATAGCCTTGTTTATTTTTGTATGTTTATGCTACGTTGTTGTTTAATTATGTTGCATGGTTTTTGGGTTTTAATTTTTGTGCATGTTTTCATTGTGCTTTGAGTGTTTTTTTGTTTTGTTAAAGGGTAGCACTGTGGCTTTGTGTTTTAATTGTTCCTCCCCCTGTTTTTTTCTTGTCAGGTGCTGCGGCCCGGGGCAGCCGCCCCATCCCTGGTGGTGGTTCACATCCCTCTGCGTGCAGTGTGAGTGTGAGTGTTTACACGGGTGGTCTAGAACACTGACTTTTCTTTTCTTTTATTGCGGGTTGGAGCTGCCGCGGGCTGGGTTAGCCCTGACAGTAAATCCCCTTTCTTTTCCACAGTGCTACCGCTTCATTGGATTGTTTTGAACTTTAGTTATGATTGCATTGTTTAATAAAGTTGTATTGTTTTAGTTGACACGTCTCTGGCCTGTGGTATTCTCAGTACGAACTTAACAGAGAGGGGGAGGCGTGGTCCCTGACTGTGTGACTAGCTGTTGAAACCGCGCCGCCCCATTACATTTTTGGCGTTGTCGGCAGGATACCACTGTAAAGGCCTAGGGACGTTTTTTTGTGTACGGTCTATTGTAGTTTGGTGGTGTAAGGTTAGAGCCAGAACAGCAGTAGTTGGTCCTGAGGATTCAAATTTTAATTTCTGTCAGTGTTCACAGCTTGCGAGGGTCAGCATGGAGGATGATGTGCAACAACTCCGGGAGCTGGTGTTACAGCTGCGCGCGGATAATGAACAACTGCGCCAGGAGCGGGCCTCTTCCGCGGCCGGGTTGGGTGGAGCAGCTTCGACCTCCGCCCCAGCCAGCCAGGTTCCACCTGTAGAGGTTGTTTCTGCTGTCACCGAGCGACTGGTTATCATGCCAAGAGATCGGAAGTGCCCCATGTTTAATGGTAGAACGGGTATTGGGGTGGTGGAATGGATAGAGGAGGTGCAGGCATGTGTTCGCGCCCGCCATCTTTCCGCTGCTGACGAGGCGCTGTTTATGTTCGATCATTTGGAGGGAGAAGCGAGGGAGGAAATTAAGTTTCGCTCCGAAGTAGAGCGGGGGGATCCTGTTCGGATCCTCGCTATTTTACAGGATTTGTATGGCTGTGTGCAGTCGTATGTAACCTTACAGCAGGCTTTCTTCTCCCGGCATCAGTCAGAGGGGGAAACGCTGCAGGAATTTTCCTTAGCCTTGATGGCTTTAATGGCGCAGATTAAGCGCTCGGCACCGGATGGGATGCCCAATGCAGATGTTTTGCTCCGGGACCAGTTTGCTGAGCATGTACTTGATAGCTCACTCCGGCGGGAACTGAAACAGCTTGTCCGCCGCCAGCCTACAGCCACCCTGTTGGAGCTTCGTGGTGAGGCAATTAGGTGGGAGAGAGAAGGTTTTTCGGGAGGCACCAGGGCGCGTAGTTTTTCCTTACCATCGGGGCAGGGCCTCCAGTTCGGAGTCCAGGGCCGCTCTCAGCTGGACCCCGGTATCACTAAAGTGGAACCAGGGTTCCGAGAGTTATTGGAGCTATTGAAGCATCAGCAGGAGCAGCTCGATCGGCTTACCCAAACGGTAGCGTCCCTGCAAGCCCCCCGGTCGCAATCTAGGACCACCTTTAAGGAACCCATAATATGTAGGAGGTGCCAGAAGCCAGGTCACTTTGCACGGGAGTGCGAGGGTGAGCGGGCTTTTCCATCACGCCGCCGCACTGAGTCAGTGGCTGGCTTGAGGGGTGATGCGACTGGCCCTCCTCTTCCACCCCGCACGTCGGAAAACTGATGCCCGCTGAGCCGTTGAGTCGCGGCTCAGTTGGGGAATCCACGGGCTCACAAGGGGGTGCCATGGATGGGTTAATTGCTCCGTGTCCTATTGTCGACGTTTCGGTTGGGGGTGTGATGGTCCCTTGTTTGATGGATACTGGGTCAATGGTTTCCACCATCACAGAAAGTTTCTTTCTGGAGCGGTTTGCCCCTTGGGGCCACGAGCGCCTTACCTCATGTCACTGGCTTCAGCTGCGAGCGGCTAATGGGCTAGCTATCCCTTATGTTGGCTACTTGGAGCTTGATGTCGAGCTATGTGGCAAGGTGGTGCCTCGCTGTGGGATCCTAGTGGTTAAGGATCCCCATGGTCCTGCACCTGCTGTCCCAGGGGTCTTGGGCATGAATGTAATTCACCGGTGCTATCGCGAACTTTTTGGCACATTTGGGTCCTCCCTCTTTAACTCACCGGGTGTTTCGCGGGCACCTGGCCCGGTCATTGCAGCTTTGCAGAGTTACCAACAGGCCGCCAGTCAGGAGCTAGGGGACCTCACCGGAACGGTGAGAGTCCGGGGCAAGCGAGCTGTACGTATACCTGGTGGGGTGATGAAGCTTGTCGCCAGTACCTGCCCCGAGCATTTTTCTGGTCGGAGTGTCTTGTTTGAACCCCCTGAGGCTGGCTTGCCCGCTGGTCTGCTGGTCTCCCCGTGTTTGGTGCAGGTCATCCGGGGCACGGTGTATGTTCCGGTGGTAAATGTCGGAGCAACGGATGTCCTCCTTTATCCACGGACTGGTCTGGGCACCCTAGGGGTTGCTGAAGTTGTTAGCCTGCCTGCAGGCGTGACTGAGGTGGGGTCTATTTCTGCAACGGTGTCCTCGCAGGCGGCCGCTGCCGCAGTACTAGACAGGATCGACTTGCTTGACCTGTCAGCTTTGGCTGAGGTGGAGCAGAAGGGGGTTAGGACACTGTTGCGCCAGTATCACACTGTCTTTTCAGCCCATGACGGTGATCTGGGGTGCACAAAGCTCCTCTCGCACGATATACCTCTGTTGGATGATGTTCCGGTCCGACAGAGATATCGACGGATTCCTCCATCGGAATATGAAGCGGTGAAGGCTCATATTAACCAGCTTCTTGAGTCGCAGGTCATCGCGGAGAGCAGCAGCCCCTACGCGTCTCCCATCGTCTTAGTACGGAAGAAGGATGGGAGTTTGCGTTTATGTGTTGACTACCGCCTCCTTAACAGCAAGACCAGGAAAGATGCCTTCCCCCTCCCGCGTATCGAGGAGAGCTTGGATGCACTTTGTGGGGCTCGTTGGTTTTCAACGCTCGATTTGGCCAGTGGATACAATCAGGTCCCTGTGTCTGAGCCGGACCAACCGAAAACGGCGTTCTGTACACCCTTTGGCCTGTTCGAGTTTAAGCGCATGCCCTTTGGTTTGTGTAATGCGCCGAGCACCTTCCAGCGGCTGATGCAGAGGATGTTTGGTGACCAGCAAAATCAGTCTATGTTGCTGTATTTGGATGACATTGTGGTATATTCATCCTCTGTTGCACAACATCTCCAGCGCCTGGAATTGGTGCTGGGCCGGCTCCAAACTGAGGGTTTGAAGGCCAAGCTTGAGAAGTGTGCCTTTTTCCAACAAGAGGTGAGCTATCTGGGGCACGTGATTTCAGGCCAGGGCGTTTCGACCGACCCTAAAAAGGTGGAGGCGGTGGCTAAGTGGCCACGCCCTCGCTATGTCTCTGAGCTGCGCTCCTTTTTGGGATTTGCCAGCTATTACCGGCGCTTTGTTGAAGGGTTTGCGCAGTTGGCGGGTCCTTTGCATCGTTTGGTTGCTCAGCTGGGGGGTAGCAAGTCTAAGAGGAGACCAGGTCAGGCTTTGGATGCGGCCTGGACGCCGCAGTGTGAAGAGAGCTTTGAGGCCTTGAAGTTAAAGCTGGTTTCGGCCCCAGTGTTGGCCTATGCAGATTTTTCGCGCCCTTTCATTTTGGAAATTGACGCTAGTCATAGTGGGTTGGGAGCCGTTCTTTCGCAGGAGACAGACAACGGGGTGAGGCCGGTGGCCTATGCCAGCAGGGGGCTGCGGCCCACAGAGCGCAATATGTCCAACTACAGCTCTATGAAGCTGGAATTTGTTGCGCTCAAGTGGGCCATGGCGGAGAAGTTTAGGGAGTATCTGCTGGGGCATAGGTGCACGGTGTACACCGATAACAACCCGTTGAGCCACCTGCAGTCGGCCAAGTTGGGGGCCACCGAACAGCGTTGGGCTGCTCAGCTCGCTGTCTTTGACTTTGATATTAAGTACCGATCAGGCCGTATCAACCGCAACGCTGACGCCCTTTCACGGCAGAGCATGCCTGGCTCCCAAGCGGTGGCGGACCTTTTGCCTGGTACCTCGGTTCCCATCAGTCTCCAGCAGGCCCCATCACCCGGCTTTTTGCGACCAGCTACCCAAGCTGTGGTCTCGGTCCTCCCCTCCCATTCCACCACCGATCTCCGCTCCTTGCAGGAGGCTGATCCCCTTTTGAAAGAGGTGTGGCCGTTTTGGCAACGGAAGACCCCACCAACACGGGTGGAGAGGCAAAAACTCTCAAAGCCAGCAATCACCATGTTACGTCAATGGGATCGCTTGGTGGAGGAAGATGGGATCCTCTCCCGCCGGGTCTTCCGTTCAGATGGGGGGGAGGAGATCCTTCAGCTGGTCTTGCCAGCAGCCCTTAAGCAGGAGACGTTGCGTCTGCTCCACCAAGAGCATGGTCACCAAGGTGTTGAGCGGACTACAAATCTGGTTAGGCAGCGTTGCTATTGGCCAGGGATGTCTGCGGACATAAAGCGGTGGATTTTGGGATGCACGCGTTGTCAAGTGGCTAAAGACTCTGGGCAGAGATCCCATAGCCTTATGGGTCATGTGTTGGCTTCCCGACCGAATGAGATCCTGGCCATGGATTTTACCCTGCTGGAGCCCTCTCGTACTGGATATGAGAACGTCTTGGTTATGACGGACGTATTCAGTAAATTTACTGTGGCGGTGCCTACCAGGGATCAACGGGCCTCTACTGTGGCTCAGGTGTTGGTTAATGAATGGTTTTATCGGTTTGGCATTCCAGGCCGTCTGCACTCGGACCAGGGGAGGAGTTTTGAAGGCCTGTTGATAAGCCAGCTTTGCCTCCTGTATGGGGTGGTGAAGTCTCGCACCACCCCTTACCATCCCGCTGGTAATGGTCAGTGTGAGCGGTTTAACCGAACCCTTCACGACCTGCTGCGCGCCTTGCCATCATCGCGGAAACGGGATTGGGCATCCTGTTTGCCCCAGGTACTCTTTTGTTACAACACGACCCCTCACCAGAGTACAGGTGAGTCCCCATTTTACCTCATGTTTGGGCAAGAACCCCGGCTTCCGGCTGATTTTCTTCTGGGTCGGGTACCGGATCCAGTGCCAGGTGAGGTGCAAGAGTGGGTGGCTGAACATCACACCAGACTTCGACTGGCTTTTGAGGGGGCCCGGGAGCGGTTGTTGACGGCCGCGGAGGGACGTAAAAAGCGGCACGATCAGCGAGTGCGAGATGCACCTTTGGTGGAGGGCCAGCGGGTGTATTTAAGAGATCGTAGTGGGAGAGGGCGCCAGAAAATCCAAGATCGGTGGAGTTCAGTGGTTTATCAGGTTGTGAAGGCCCCGCATGGGGAGGGGGCGGTTTATACAGTCGCGCCTGTTAATGACCCCCAGAACGTGAGGAACGTGCATCGTGACATGGTGAAAGCACTAGTGTTGCCTGAGGTAGCTGCTCCTCTGCCTGGGCCCGCTGCCCCCCCAGTTCCGGCCCCAGTGGGGGGCGAGCCTACAGGTGAGGAGTCGCTTGATGGGGAGGATTGGTGCGTTTTGGTTCAGAGGGCCCCTGCCTTGCTGCCAGTAGTTGCGCCGGAGAACCTGGGTGTAATACCATCGTCAGTGACTCCATCTGACCCACTGGGGGCTGACCAGCAGAGTGGCCTCCCTCCGGAACCACCCATGGCACAGGTGTGCCCCTCCCTACCGGTGTCACTGGCCCTGGTTGATCGGGAGGGTGACGTGCAAAATCTGCGAAGAACAGGGCGTTCAACAGCCGGCCACCATACCAATGTCCATCATCTTCCTCGACCTCTTGGCCGCTGGGATAAGAACAAAGAAGAGATCTGAGGGGTTTTTCTAACAGTTTTCAGGCTCTATAGTGAGTGCTGTGGGTGCTCCATCGTCGGGCCGACGATGCAAAACGGGGGGGTAGATGTGGCAGGAGGTTGTTTTCCTCCTGGCCACTATGTGGCATTGCCAGTCTAGCTACAACCACCCGGGTTATCACCGTGATTAGGGGGCGGTGCCACGGCCCTTTTTAACAGCGGATGGGTTTGCTCCACAGGCCCTTTTTCTTCAATCTCCCGTGGTGGTTGTGGCTGGCTTGGCGGAGCTGTAGCCTTAGCGTGCTGGTCAGGGTCGGGCTTCCACACAGCGTGAGTGGCTGCTGGGGTGTGGAGAGCCGACTGCTCCGCTGAACGCGGTGCGCGCGGCTGGATGTCTGCTCTGGTAGGTTTTTTTTCTTTCTGCCTGTCTGCTCGTTTGGCCTCCAGCTGACTCTCGTACACGTTTTAGATCATTGGATAACCAAACCGTGGGATCGGAGACAGTGGCGCATCTCCTGGTTCTTGGGTATGCCAACCGAGCGGTACGTATCAGCTGTTGTAACCTCAATGGGTGGTTCGGAGCTTCCAAGTAACTTCTGTTGCTCCCTTTAGAGGCGGCAGGCTTGGGCTGTGCGCCGCCGTCACTCTCTGAGGGAGCTCTGCTGCTGTTTTGGCTCTGCCGGGTTTTCCTCCGTCCGTTTGTCTGTCTGCACGGATCATCCCCGGTGTGGAGCGAGCGGACGGCGTTGCGATCCGGCGTGACGCTGTCTGGATGCGGGGCCTGGACGCATTGGTGGACCAGGCTCCCGCCATCTTAATAGCCTTGTTTATTTTTGTATGTTTATGCTACGTTGTTGTTTAATTATGTTGCATGGTTTTTGGGTTTTAATTTTTGTGCATGTTTTCATTGTGCTTTGAGTGTTTTTTTGTTTTGTTAAAGGGTAGCACTGTGGCTTTGTGTTTTAATTGTTCCTCCCCCTGTTTTTTTCTTGTCAGGTGCTGCGGCCCGGGGCAGCCGCCCCATCCCTGGTGGTGGTTCACATCCCTCTGCGTGCAGTGTGAGTGTGAGTGTTTACACGGGTGGTCTAGAACACTGACTTTTCTTTTCTTTTATTGCGGGTTGGAGCTGCCGCGGGCTGGGTTAGCCCTGACAGTAAATCCCCTTTCTTTTCCACAGTGCTACCGCTTCATTGGATTGTTTTGAACTTTAGTTATGATTGCATTGTTTAATAAAGTTGTATTGTTTTAGTTGACACGTCTCTGGCCTGTGGTATTCTCAGTACGAACTTAACAGAGAGGGGGAGGCGTGGTCCCTGACTGTGTGACTAGCTGTTGAAACCGCGCCGCCCCATTACACACACATTAGTTCCTGGAACAGCTCTGTACTCGCCTTTTCCCCAAGATGGGATCTGAGGAAGCCTTTGAGCTCATCGATTGTTATCTCGTCCTTATGGGATAGCATGTCCTTGAAAGCGCCTGGCTTAATTATTCTCAAGACACCTCGGATGATCTCGATCTCTGTGAAGCCCTCTCTGGTTCCCTCATCTATCTGCTTACAAATGTTGCTATAGGTAATATCAGAGTTTTGTTCCCCTATCTGTCCTCCTTGTACCTTGAATTCTCTACGCTGCAGATAGGAAAGGTCCTTCAAGGAAACCACTTTCTCTGTGCCAACAGTTTGTGGTGCATGATACTGAAACTGGTATGTTGGTTCACTATAGTTTCGTTGGCTATTGTGTGTTGTGTAAGCGGTCTCTTTGAAGTGTTGCAGCTTCTTGCCTAGCTCTTCATACATTACTTTGAGCTGGTCTACACTTTGAGTGGCGGCAGCTGTACTAGGAATAGCTTGTTGTTGTGTGGCATGGTCTGTGGCTGATGTGCAATGCCTTGTAGCATGTGGTGGTGTTGCTGTCTCATATGTTAATACCTCATGCTCCTTTACTACCCCTTTTTCAACATCACATATGTCAGAGTTACAAAGGATGCTACAAACAAGGTCATTCAACACTAATAACTGACTCATGCCTTCATCTTCAGCACTGAGCAGGGTTTCAGACATCATATAGTTAAGGATATAGTCGACACAACTTTCTTCGTCTGTGGGCTCCAAGTCATTGCTACTCCCGCTGTTGGTGGCAACCTCCTTTGCCAGCCTGTAGATTTCAACGCTGGAGAGCTTGAACAAGTTCTTTTTGATGGACCACACGAGTTCTTTGCGTGGAGTGGACATGACATGCGTCGCGTTGTTGATGCAGCAGTGCAGTTCCCTTGGAAGAATGAGGCCTTCCCCAGGTTTAGCTCTTCCCTTGTGGACACCCACCGGCTGTTGTCACGGTTGTAGTCAAGTCACCTCGCTTTGGCCTCGTAGTTCAGTTATCGCTGGATCTGCTCCCCCCTCAATGGTTCAGTTGGAGCGGATCCCGGACGAGCCCCCACAATTTGTTACGGGTCCCAGGATTGGTACCGCAGCAACAAAATGTCCACTCTGTAAAACAGAGGTAAGTTTTAAGCAGCAATCAGAACACAGCGTGCACCGTTTGTCGTCCAGATTACGTCTGAGAGGTGGGCGGAAGTGCTCACACAAAACAACCTGGAACACAGCTGCCTCTGTATCAAGGTTCCGCTTCGTGCTGCTCGCTTTTACACCCTTTCATTTTACATATGCAAAATCAAATAACCACTTTAGTTATTAGGCAAACAAAATTACCATTAGGTAAAGAAAATAAATAAATCTTAAAGTGCACAATTTTGTGGTGTACCACATTACCAATAGCTACTTTTCTCACTGAAGAGTTTGTAACAGTGTATATGTTGGTGTAATTGAATAAATGCTGATTGGATATGAAACATTACCAATAGTTGCATGCTGTTGAATGAATATTGAAATAAGAAGCTCTTTTCAGTTCTTACAATTGAAAATCAGTGCCTCACCAAACATAAACTTCACTGCATGTCACTGGTAGCAAGGTGGGCATTGCAGTAAATTGCAGCTAGTTTTAAGACCTTATGCAGCAGAGCATCGTTATGCTTTGATTTATTTACCAAGTACCAGGTAGAAATGTAAAGCAGTAAATGAAGAAACTGTTGTATGGGTGGTTAGAACAATGCATTTTGCACTGTTGATGCAAAATACCAGCGACTGAATATGTGTTTTGTCTCCCAAAGTAATTGTTTTGATAGTCATCTATTCTTGCATTTCTGTTCTGAAACATATCAGGAAAAAAAGGCGAGACAGTAGGGTTAGGTTATAATGAATTTAGATTTATTATGATGGCTTAAGTCACAGTTGTTGTCGAACAAAACAACAGAAAACAGCATTTATGAAGATGCCCATTAAACTTGCAGTGAAATAAGAAGTGTGGCTCCATCTTCAGGCCATTTATTCTTATTACAACATCAGCAACCTCTCAGCAACAAGCACAAAGTGGACCCATTTCTGGCCAGATTAGGCCAGCTCCTACACCATCTCGAGTCCTTTGAACTCTGCACCACTGATGTTTAAGTATTCATACTTAAGCTCTCTCGGACGATTGGGGAATTTCATCATGCTTCCATCAGGAAGTGTGATGTGAAATTTCTCATTGTTGAAGCTGAAGTTCAACTGAGAGATAGAAAAAGAGGAGAGAAACAGTTTATTTGATTCATTTCTGGCTGTTACTCAAAAACAAACAAACAAACAAAAAAACTTTCAGCGACTTCAGTTTAGGACTTTATCTGTCTCAGGAGCAATTAAGTTAATAATATCCATATAGGAAAAGATATTGTGCAACAATCCAAATGGCTACAATAAATACACTACATTGCCAAGGATGTCCTGCAAATATTATTTCAGATAAAGTAATTTAAGCTTTGAATGAACTGTCATCAGATTAAAAAACAGCCTTTATTGGTAAAACAAGGACAAAATATTTAAATGCAGCATGTTTTTTGGCACAGGCATCAGATATTAGACAGCTGCTTGACTCTATCCCTGTACCGCTCTAATAGGCTGGATAGCTCAGTTGGGAGAGCATCCGTCTCCCTTGACCAGACCAGAGTTCAGACCCTTGACGCTACTGCCTGACCTTTGTAAGTCGCTTTGGATAAAAGCGTCTGCTAAATTACTGTAATGTAACACACCTTGCATTCCTCCCCACGTGAGAAGGCAAAATTTTCCTCACGTTGCTCCTCTTCCCAGAATCCCCCGGACATAGAGTTGCAGGCAATGATGTTGCGGCATCCTGCATCGTCAGGGTTGTAGTCAAAGCGAGGGTTGAAGTGCAACGCAATGTTGTCAGAATCGTGGCCAATGTTGACAACAAAGCTGCTGCAGGGGCAGGAAGAGAGGTCAGAAAAAAGAAGAGATGTTTGAAATATTAACCAGTTTAACATCATGCTAGTTCATCTTTAGACTTCATCTGTAGACTGAGGTGGACTTACTTAGTGCAGTCCTTGCTGAGCTTGATGGAGATCTTCAACTCCTGCCCCTCCTTGAATCCCAATTCATAAATTTTCTGTGAAAGAACATGACAGACTTTGGAAATTATTGATATATTTTAAGTGGTGTTCAAAGTTTCCAGAGGTATTGTCTATTCTCTCCTTGGGAAGAGGTAAAAACAATGAGTAAGATACAGGCCTCAAAGTGACAGCTAATTTTTATCTTCTAACATTAAAAGGCAACCTATGATTTTAGAGATAAGGTACACAGATATGATTTTTTGTCAGATAATAAGTTTGAGAGATAACAGCGGGATCATTTGGGAGCAATATATGAATACAGACTGTAATGAAAGGAGTGAAGATAGGCGCTGTTCTTATCTTAGCTGATCAACCAGGATAAAACAATGTACTGATGTAAAATGACTGAAACAAGAAGGTACTCCATTTTCTCACTGACATGTGATCATCATACATATAAAATAAAAAGATGGTCAGAGTGGAACTTTCTGCTACAGTGGATGTGTGCAGACAGGGACCACAACCTTAACTCTACAAAAAAAAGAAGCCATATAGACTTTATATACAGAAGTTCAGAAGAAGGTTATAAAAAACAGAACAAAACAAAAAGTAGCTGGAACACAACCCAGAGAAGAGAAGCATTAACAAAACCAACTACTGAGGGACCTACAGCACAGAGGGACAATGTTAAAGCCTTGGTAATCTTAAGCTAATGCCACCATGACTGTTCCCAGATTTCAAAATAAGGCATCTCTCTGTGTCTGTCTTGTCTTGCAGGCTGTTTCAGATAGCAATGACACTCATTTCTGTTTTTAAAGTATTATTTATTTATATTGTAAATATATATATATATATATATATATATATATATATACAGTACACAGACACATACACAGTCAATATTGCTACAGCCTATTGAGCTACATTTCAAATGATAGAAACCATCAATTACAAGGTGAATTTTAGTAAAGTGTTTTTTTAAGCTACCATATGTGATAGTGAAAAATATACATAACCTTGGCGATGAGCCATCACCAATTCCAAATGCTGCGGTGACAAATATGAAATATGTTTTGAAAGATGACAGGGATTGCCATTTGTGGTCGCCTCCGCCAAACTCTGCTCGTTTTAACCTGTAAATGTGTGGCTGAGGGGTAAAAATGTATCAGGGTTGCCAGGTCACAGTTACAAAATCACCCCTAGCAACAGAAGCAGCGCAAAAATAAGCCTGACATTAAAATGTGCCTGTGACATATTGTTTCAACATTAGTTCAACAGCCATTCTTTTACTGCCAAATGTATTGTAATAAATTAAAAAAAGTAACACAATACAAGTTTATTGTGCCAGTTTTAAAGAAAAATCTCCCAAACCATCCTTTCTCCTGGGTCCTAAAAAGCCTTGTGTACTTAGATAGAATATATGATCATGAGTAAAACAAACTAAAAATAAAATAACTAGAAAACATAACTTCTGTGGAAGTGTAGATAATTTTACTGACATAGGCCTATGAAAAAACTGCTGTCTTTTTTACCCTCTTTTTCCAGTTTCTCCCTGTCTGAACCACACTAAATGTAGTGTATTGAATTCATATGAGTTTACTGTTATGCAAGATGCAAACCTTATTTTTTATTAATCACCTTATCATTGTGACTAACACAAATTATATATATATATTTTTTTTTTTTTATTTTTGGCTTGACATATGGAGTTAATTCATAACATCTGAATTACATACTTAGTTGTTTGAGTGTTGCAGGCACTGGGCTGGGGGAGTTAAGTTGGCACTAGTGTGAGCCTCAAGCCATGTAATGAGTCCCATGTCCATGTTTTTTGATCTGAAGAGTTTATGAATTGGTACTTGGTATTTCAGTTAATAAATATGTTTAATAATAGTTATTATCGATCGTTCTGCATGTACTGTAAGACAAGACAGACACCGAGAGAAAGAGAAATGCTTCATTTAGAAATCCGGAAGTAATTGCTGGTGATGGTTGCTTTCACCAGAAATTCAGGATAAATGCACACTTTAAATACAGGTTTGAGGTTTCACCACAGATACGCCAAAAGCGGCTGGCTCCTCCTTTCCAACCGGCGGAAAGGAGGAGCTAACAGGTGAGCCTCGTCCACTGCTGCTCCAGGAAACACAGGCTGGATCCAGCACAAGGAACAAAAATATTTTGGTTCTTGGTGTGTGTGTCGTAGGTAGGCCAGAATGTTAGAAAGGAACGGTGGTAAGTTTGAGACTCAGCCATTATAAATCCATTTCTAAACTCATTCATGATTATGATCAATGTGTAACAGGGCTTAACGATCATAAACCAGAAGAGCAGACACGTCATGCCAGCTTTAAAAAATAAATAAATAAAAGTAAAATAAAATAAAGTATATTTGCAAAACAAATAACCTGCATTTAGTACTTGTATACAGTAAGCCTAAGTAAAAATAAAGCACAAATGATGAGAAGTGCATTAGCTACTCAGCCACAGCATTATTTCTCCATACTGGGTCAGGCCACATTTTATTTGTTTATTAATGTTTACATTAATAAACAGTACAAAAACCACAAACAGACAGCGAGCCGCACATGCTGGTGCAATATTGCTATTAGAAAATTAGTCCTCTTAAGCCTATCTTTAGTATTATACAATTAATAATAATAATAATAATAACAATAATAATAATAATAATAATAATAAAATACACATCTGGAAAATAAATACCCAATTAATGAAACACCTTACCATCTTGACTGTCTTCAGTTGTTTGTACCTCGAATGAAAATCCTCTGCAGGCAGGTGAGTGCTTTATATAGTCTGCAAGGTGACGCTGAGAACAGGAAGCATACCAGGGATGGGGTGGTATTCTATGGCACACAGTATTTTATCCTGCTTTATTAGTCTATAGTTTATATTACATACTGGTGATAATCATATTTATGTTTCTCAAAGTAATATTATTCACATAAATACACTTTTTTTTGTGCTTTTGTGGTTAGTAAATCTGTAAAACTGTTTTTTTTTAGAATTGGTGTTTTTTCTTTTAGAAAGTGAAAATGTGTTTTCAGAATAAATGTTGACAGTCAACCATGCCAGCTGTTAACATCATATTTTTAATGTTTACAGATACTTTTTTCACTGCCTGTTAAAGGAAAATAAATGCATGTTGTAAAATAGTTGCCTGTCTTATTTTTTCCTACAGCACAACAACACTACATATAGCCAACAGTAATTATACTGTAATATCGAACAGACAGCGCAAAGGGCTGTAAATTGTAGTTAAACTTTTTAACAAGCTCAGTGGCTTTTGTAAGTCCGCCTTTTTGCAGATGACATTAACTTGTAATTATTGGATGATTATAGCGCTTTTACAGGGAAAGTGAAGTGTCTAATCACTGATCATCATTACAGTTTTTCTCGACTGATAAGGCATGTTTCCCGAAAGCTTTTCTCCTTGTGAACTGTGAACATGAAACCCAATTTTCAAGCTACATTCACAGAACCTTGGACTCCTCTTACAAAACCAAACTCTCACCTCAAAACAGCTTAATATGTGCCCAAAACTGAACTATGTTGTTAAATCATCCCCTAAGCCAATGAAAATTAAAATACACGACTGAGCAGTCAATAAACACAAGGTAGAAAAATGGAACACACAATGCTCATGACATGAATTTGTAGAAATAAATGTTTTTTGTTCACTGTAGGCTAAATGCATGTGGCAAAACAAATAACCTGTGCATTTAGCACTTGTATACAGTAAGCCTACGTAAAAATAAAGTACAAACTTAAACAAATGAGAAGTGCATTACTCAGCCGCTGCATCATTTCGCCATACTGGGTCAGGCCACAGCACTTCATCCACATCACAGGTCACATTTTGTCTGGCCAGGCAACGGGAAAAATACCCCTGGCATGCCGTATCCAGGCTACCTGTTTATTACATGCTATTTCCATGGCTTGCAGGAGATTTACCCCTGTGTAAGGTTGGCATTCATATACCTTCCACCGCCATGAGGAGAAGAATTCTTCTTTTGTTTGCATTTAATGTCTATTATTTTATTTATTAACTGAGGTTTGCTGGTAACAGCTGTAAAATCTGCCTGTCATAATACAACCAGATGGAACAGGTTTAGATATCTAATGAGTGTCAAGATTAAACATGAAGATGTCTTCTCTAAATTATTGATGCTGTGCAGATGTTGGACAGGCAGCTTAATTTTTTAGGAGCCATGAATGTGGTGAAGGGGAATTATAAGCAGGTCGCAGAAACTGGGTTGCATGGCACGTGCCTGTTTCTGTTCCGCAGCATATCGCCAACATAAATTTTACAGAAATATTTGTTATACACCATGACTCTCTACAGTCTGTGTAATGTCTTTAATGTATTTGTGAGAGAAATATTCCCATTTATTGTTCAATAAAGTGCAGAAAGAAGTCAGTAGGTGAGGAAAACAGTACTCTGCCTCACCTGAGACTGAGGTGGACTTACTTAAAGCAGTCCTTGCTGAGCTTGATGGAGATCTTCAACTCCTGACCCTCCTTCAATCCCAATTCATAAATTTTCTTTGAAGGAACATGACAGAAAGACTTTGGAAAGGCAACCTATGCTTTTAGAGATGAGGTACACAGATATGATTTTTGTCAGATAATAAGTTTGGGAGGTATCAGCATGACCATTTGGGAGCAATATATGAATACAGAGTGTATTGAAAGGAGTGAAGATAGGCGCTCTTCTTGTCTTAGCTGATCAACCAGGATAAAACAATATACTGATGTAAAATGACTGAAACAGGAAGGTACTCCATTTGCTCACGGACATGTGATCATCATACATATAAAATAAATAAGACAGTCAGAGTGGAACTTTCCCCTGAACTTGTTGGTGGACACCAGCAGTGAGGGATGCCCTCAAGCTGAAGAAGGAGTCCTATCAGGCCTTTTTGGTCTGTGGGACTCCAGAGGCAGCTGATGGGTATCGACAAGCCTAAGCGGAAAGCAGCTTTGGCAGTCTCTAAGGCAAAAACTCGAGCATGGGGGGAGTTTGGAGAGGCCATGGAGAATGACTTCCAGAGGGCTTCGAGGAGATTTTGGTCCACCATCCGGCGGCTCAGGAGGGGAAAGCAATGCTCCAGTGGGGATGGGGGGCTGCTGACCTCGACTCGGGACATTGTGAGGCGGAGTAGGAAATACTTCGAAGACATTCTCAATCCCACCAACACATCTTCCGATGAGGAAGCAGAGTCTAGGGACCCTGGTGTTGGCTCTCCCATCTCTGGGGCTGAGGTCGCTGAGGTGGTTAAAAAGCTCCTCAGTGGCAGGGCCCCGGGGGTGGATGAGGTCTGCCCAGAGTTCCTAAAGGCTTTGGATGCTGTAGGGTTGTCTAGGTTGACACGCCTCTGCACCATCGCGTGGACATCAGGAACTGTTACCCTGGACTGGCAGACTGGGGTGGTGGGCCCCCTCTTCAAAAGGGGGGGCCGGAGGGTGTGCTCCAACTACAGGGGGATCACACTCCTCAGCCTCCCTGGTAAGGTCTATTCAGGGGTGCTGGAGAGGAGGGTCTGTCGGATAGTTGAACCTCGGATTGAGGAGCAGCAGTGTGGTTTTCGTCCCGGTCGTGGAACAGTGGACCAGCTCTACACTTAAGGGAGTTCACTCAACGAGTCTACATGTGCTTTGTGGACTTGGAGAAGGCATTCAACCGTGTCTCCCGGGGACACCTGTGGGGGGGTACTCCGGGACTATGGAGTGCTGGACCCCTATATACGAGCTGTACGGTCCCTGTACGACTGGTGTCAGAGCTTGGTCCGCATTGCCAACAGTAAATCAGAATCATTTCCGGTAAGGGTTGAACTCTGCCAAGGGTGCCCTTTGTCACTGAATCTGTTCATAACTTTTATGGACAGATTTTTCAAGGCACAGCCGGGGCGTCGAGGGGATCCGGTTTGGTGGCCTCAGGATTGGGTCTCTGCTCTTTGCGGGTGATGTGGTTCTGTTGGCTTCATTGGGCCGTGGTTTTCAACTCTCACTGGAGCAATTTGTAGCCGAGTGTGAAGCGGCTGGGATGAAAATCAGCACCTCCAAATCCGAGACCATGGTCTTCAGCTGGAAAAGTGTGGAGTGGCCTCTATGGGTTGGCAATGAGGTCTTGCCCCAAGTGGAGGAGTTCATGTATCTCGGGGTCTTGTTCACGAGTGAGGGAAGGATAGAGCAGGAGATCGACAGGCAGATTGGTGCAGCGTCTGCAGTGATGCAGAATCTGCATCAGTCTGTCATGGCAAAGAGGGAACTGAGCCAAAAGGTAAAGCTCTCGATGTACCGAAATGAGTTTTCTCCGCAGGGTGGCCAGGCTCTCCCTTAGGGATAGGATAAGAAGCTCGCTTATCCGGTAGGGGCTCAGAGTAGAGTCGCTGCTCCTCCACTTCAAGAGTAGACAAATGAGGTGGCTCGGGCATCTGGTCAGGATGCCTCCTTGAAGTCTCCCTGGTGAGGTGTTCCAGGCACATCCCACCGGAAAGAGGCTCCAGGGAAGACCCAGAACATGCTGGACTACATCTCTAGGCTGGCCTGGGAACGCCTCAGGATGCCCCTGGATGAGCTGGTGAATGTGGCCGGGGAGAGGTAAGTCTGAGTTTCCCTGCTTAAGCCGCTGCCCCCGCAACCTGACAATCAGTGGCTGGCTTGATTTGGTGGAGCCAACCAAAATTTTGTCCCATACACTGTTGCAAGACATAAGACTCATTTTGATTCATTGTGTGCAGGTTTAATCATAAAATACAGAATTCAGGAGTAACAAAATGTTTAAAAAAGGTATATAAATAGGTCTTCAAAGTACCAACAGAAACGTCAAAATAAAACAGGAACCAACTCAGCTACCAAAAAGAAGGGAAAATAAGACAAGATAGGGAATTTCACAATAATAATTTCTCAAGATAGTAGTAGTGCAAGTAGTTGACAATGTACCTAGCCTCTTATGATGCAGACGTACCGGTCCCGGTACAAGACTACTAATCAACAACATTGCAGCCATGTGTGCAAGCCCCTCCGTCATGAATGCCCACAATATACACATCAAATGAAAGCTCAAAGTCTTGTCTTTCTGATGATATAAACCATTTTGACACACAACAACCACAGCCCTAACACTAAAGCCTTTTTTACAGAAAAGCATAAAGTTTAAATGTTGACTTTCCTTACCTTTGAGAACTCTATAGGTCAAACATCAATTTTTCCCATTAAGATTGGTCTCATTCTGTCTGTACAGGTTAGTCGAGGACAAAAAAAATATTTTTTTCTGTGTGTTCTAAAGTGTATAACTTTTTATCAGTAATACAGTAAATCTGATTGCTGTGTAAGAAGTAAGTACTTAGTCCAGCAGTGCAGGGTTTCTAGACTACTTGGATGAATTTGATTTTTTTGCAGTTCAGAGTTTGACAAAATCCGAAAGTAATTGTTGGTGACGGCTGCTTTCACCATAAATTCAGAGTAAGTGCACACTTGAAATACAGGTTTGAGGTTTGACCACAGATACATGAGAAGAAACTGGCAATTAATCCTGATAGGGGCGGGGACTGAAATTTAATCTCAGACGCTAAACCTCAAAGATGGGAAAACAACTAATTGGCAGCTGTTGACACAAAAAACAGGTTCTAAACATGACAGCGACTCCTCCACCTTTACCTGTAGTTCGAGGGGTGCTGAATAATCCACAGTCAGGAGAATGATGCTCTGAAAAAGCAGTGAACTCACCAGCTCGAAGCCATGTCTCCATCAGAAACATAAATTTAAACTCATGAAATGATCGTTCAGAAGCTCCTCCTTTCTGACCGGCGGAAAGGAAGAGCTAACAGGTGAGTCTGGTCCACTGCTGCTCCCGAAAACACAGGCTGGATCCAGCACAAGGAACAAAAATGTTTTGCTTCCTAGTGTGCTTTGCAGGTAAGCCAGAATGTAAGAAAGAAATGGTGGTAAGTTTGAGACTGCCATTAGAAATCCATTTCTAAACTCATTCATGATGATAATCAATGTGTAACAGGGCTTAAAGATCAAAAACCAGAAGAGCAGACACGTCATACCAGCTAAAAGAACCTGTGCATTTAGCACTTGTATACAATAAGCCTACGTAAAAATAAAGTACAAATGATGAAAAGGGCAATAGCTACTCAGCTAGTCATCTTTTCTCCGTACTGGGTCAGGCCACAGGACTTTATCCACATCACAGGTCACATTTTATTTGTTTAATAATGTGTACAAGTGAAAATGTGTTTTCAGAATAAATCAACCATGTCAACCATGCCAACATCATATTTTTAATGTTTACAGATTTTTTTCACTGTGTAGTTATGGAAAATAAATGCATGTTGTAAAATAAATGCCTGTCTTATTTTTTCCTACAGCATAATAACACTACATATAGCCAACAGTAATATTGTGATATCAGACAGAAATATTAGAATACAATGTCTCATTGAAAATGTGCGGGAAGCATAAAATCTTTGCCACAATGTTGTTTTCGTCAAGGATGACAAATTTATTTTGTTCACAAACCTTTTTTTCTTGACAGTGACGAGACAGTGATGAGCTAAAAATGGCTCTTTGATGATGAAAACATGACGAGGCGTTTGTGAGATTTCGTTGACGAGACAAGACGAAAATGTTCAAGGGCTGATTGTCCAACATTAAAAATGCACGACATTTCTGCCGATTGTGAGTGCAATCTGTCAGTCAGCAATGCTGCTGCACTTGGCCACGCTCACCACCAGATGTGCAGCGCACACAGAGAAGCAGTTCATTCATTCAAAGATGAATCATGGCGGCAGTGTCGACAAAACGGTTTGGTAGTCCGAAGCGACGAAACGATATATGGACATATTTTAACTATAATCCATCATAATTTCACTGGCACACTAGATCAAGTTGAGCATGTGTTCCTCATCCATTGCTCATATTTTAGGCATGTGTATGTTCAGGGTGGAGTATTGCACTTCAGAAAATTCTCGTAAATAAAGCCACAGTTACTAAAGTAATGATGTTGTTGCTCTTTGCTTTTTTGGAGTAATTGATTCCACAGTTAGCACTTTATCTGTGCATTGCATAACCCTACACAGATCAGAAATTATTTGCTGTTTGGTTATTTTCATGAATAATTATTAAATTAAAATCAATGGTTTTAGACTTAGAAGGTTTCCCAACAAACAACAAGCTCTCGATGTGTTGCTATATGTTTAACTTAAAGATCTGCTATTTTCTTGTGTGACATTGTGTGTGTGTTTGTGTGATGAAGAAGGGCATCAATTCTTGAAAAAAGGTGAAATATAGAAATGAAAGGTTTCTGCCCATCAGCAGTTAAGTATAGCATGGCAGCAAGCTATCAGTCTGGTAAAAGATCTGGTTATTGTGCAAAAGTTTAAAGGTTAACTTGTTTTATGAATTGCAATACTTGTTATAACCTGCCAACCTTGATTCCACTTTTAATACATATTATTGACCTAAATTAATTTGGTAAAAGACAAATACTTCTTTTATTTGACTAAAACCTTTTTGAGTTTGTTTCAACTAAAACTGGGCTAAAACTATCAAACTTAGAAATGACTAAAATGTGACTAAAACTAATAAGAACTTTTGTCTTGAAGACTAAAACTAAGACTAAAACTGAGATGCCTGCCAAAAACAACACTGCTTTGCCATAGCGCAAAGGGCTATGCGTAGTTAAATTATAGTTAAACTTTTTAACAACCTCAGTCGCTTGTGTAAGTCCGCCTTTTTGCAGATAACATTAGCTTGTTGTATTTATTGAATGATCATAGCTCTTTCACAAAGTGAAGCCCCCCCTGTTACACAGGACTCCAAGGAGACATGAACAGGTTACTATACTTTATTATAGATTGGCACTCAGACGAAGGATTATACTAGTACCGGTGCTGGAGAAGGCAACGAGGGTTGAGGAAGTCAGGAACAGCGAGGGAGTGAGTCCATTAGGTGTGTAGATTAAGGTCCGACAGGGAATGACTGTGGTGCTGGCGTATATAAGGACTGGGGAACAAAGGAAGACAGGTGTGGCAGGTTGACTTGATTACTGATGAGCAGATCAGGAACAGGTGTGGAGGATCAGGGAACTGGGCGACTGGCTGAAGGTGGAAGGACTGGCTGGACAGGCTGTAACACCCCCCTTCCCTTTTCTTCCTTTTACTTACATAACATAACATTTATTTACATAAACAACAACAAATGGAACTCACAAAATCAGAAATACCAATACCATGGCCACGAAAAAAACAACAACAACAAAAAAAGACATCCATTTAACCAACATATATATGCATACATTTATATATACCTATCCAAACAATAAATTATAATAAAAAAAAAACAAAACAAAATAAACCAATATGTATATGCATTTAAACCAACAACAACAACAAAAAAAGCTCTAGGGTAGATGTAGTTTTTCTGTTTCCTGAAGTACCGGTGCCCATGTTTCTTGAAACGTCTTATCTTCAAACTGTAATTTTGTTATTTTTTCCATTCCCATCACATCTTTCACTCTTTCCCACCAAAGGTCTTTGCTAGGGGACTGTGGTTTTAACCAAGAGACTGTTATTAGTTTTTTTGCAATATTAATTTCTTTCACAAGCCGTTAGGAGAGCTGGTGAAAGTTCTCCTAACGGCTGTTTATTTGCAAAGTCTTTCCTCTTTTATGTGAAAAGTATTGTATCGATACTTTTGAGCAAAAATTGCTGCAGTCGCTCTGTGCTTGCTGAGCGACTCTCTCCTCTCCCTTCCTCTCCTGTCGCTCCTTGAATCATGACGTGATCAGCTAATCGGCGTTTCTGTCCCAGCCTCTCCCTTGTAGTGTGTTTATCTATCAGCTTGTTCTGAGGAGGAGGAAACTAGCAGGATGTTGACTCAGAACGTTAGCCCTTTTCAATTAGATAGCCTTTTGTTTGCATTTACTGTCTATTATTTTATTTATTAACTGAGGTTTGCTGATGACAGCTGTAAAATCTGCTGGTCATAATACAACCAGATGGAACAGGTTTAGATATCTAATGAGTGTCAAGATTAAACAAGAGGATGTCTTCTCTAGATTATTGTTGCTATGCAGATGTTGGACAGGCAGATTAATTTTTTTAGGAGCCATAAATGTGGTGAAGGGAAATTATAAACAGTTTATGAACTCCAAATCAGAGCAGGACCTTCTCTTACCAGGTGGTTGACATGTGATAGGATTTGCTGTATGTAGAGGGACAAAAGTTTTGATGAAAGTGCCGAGCAGGGGCAATAACCAGGAAAAGGGTGGCACAAATGAGAACTTTTTTAGACCTAGATTTTACTAAATAATTATCTGCTTATTAAAACTTAAGGGATCCTCAAATGTGAAATGTGGAAAAACAGTCTAT
This sequence comes from Melanotaenia boesemani, assembly GCF_017639745.1. NCBI lineage: Eukaryota > Metazoa > Chordata > Actinopteri > Atheriniformes > Melanotaeniidae > Melanotaenia > Melanotaenia boesemani. The sequence continues at coordinate 24,909,326 of NC_055685.1, forward strand.
ATTTGTCAGTGTTGAAGTTTTTATGGCCACCAGATGTCACTGTGGTAATGTGTTCTGAACGTTCCACAAGATCGATTCCTTTTCTGGAACAATTGTTCCAAACGATTCGATCTCCCAAACGTTCCATTTCTGCCATCACTACTCGATAGCTTTTCTCCTTTTCTCCAAGCTATGAACAGAGAACCAATTTTTTCAAGCTACATTCACTTCATATATACATATATATATACATATATATATATATACATATATATATATATATATATATATATATATATATATATATATATATATAGGTTTAGGTTGGTTCACTCATCAAAAGTCAGCAGTGAAATCAATTTTGAGTCGTGTTCTGCCGCTGACACTTGTGCTTTAATTGTGTTTGACTTATGCCACTTGTGCTCACCATTATGCAACACAGGTGCATCACAATGAAAATGTGTTGGCAAGTTGTGACTTCACACGTGAAAAGTGCTTGTGGTTTTGCCAAAAGAGTGACTGATTCAATCAGTGGAAACGCAACTAAGCGTTTGGTTCAGCCAATAGGGTTTAGTGTTTTAGCAACTGAGAAAAACTTTTAAAATGCATACACTGCCAACGTGTCACAGACTTCAAGTGAGCATTTCGGAAATAGGTCGTTTCATAGTGGGCGTGGCTTTATCCACTAAACGTTCATGTGTGTCGTGTATTTTCATAATTGGAGAAAAAACTTCCAACCTTCAAGTTTTTAGTTCAAATTAGACATAAATTTGATCTCTGCAATTGGTTTGGTGCTTTCTGAACAACAAGTATTGTCAGAGATGCAGGTCACTTTACTTGAAAAACAGTTGGAACTAAAATGCATTTTCATGCTACATTAGAGAGTCAGAGCACTTATAGCTTCTGAATTTACAGTGCAAACTGACTTTAGGTAAACTTTAGAAGTCAGAAATGATCAACCTTGAACGAGTTATCCAGTTGGAAAGACTCATTCCCTGGCAGGAGATTGAAAGGTTCTAGTTTTTCCGGTTACATAAAACGCAGCAAAATCTCTACGTGGATTTACGTCGCTGGCGTAGCCAATCCCAGGCTTCTATTTTATAATGGGCGTTTCTGCAGTCCACAGTCCGAGCCTGGAAATCGAAGCTAGCCAGAATAAGCAACTAAGTTAGCTTGACGGCTAGCTACCGACTTCTGGTATTTGCTTAATTTATAATGAAATTAATAAACTGATTCTACCTTGTATTTCATTTCTAAGTAAAATATCCATTAATATTTTGATGTTTTACAGCTAAAAAGATTAATTAAAATGTTGTTTATTTTTTTTTTAAATGCCCAACTTCGGTTGTTGGCTAACATTAGCTAGCTTACGCTTATAACAAGCGTAACTTTACATTTTGTTAAATGTTATTGTTTATCAATGAAACAAAGCACAGGGGATGTGTTAGACTGTTTACTTTAGTTGCTTTTGCATTATTTATGGTTTTAGAGATGGCATCGTTAACGGTGACAGATCCAGCGGTGTGCCCGAGTTCCATATCAACAGCTGAATTCGTAGTGCCAGCCTGTATGTTTGCACCAGACCAGGGATGTGATGAGGATCCCTCCGGGGTTGAAGTCTTTGGAGGCAGCGAGGGTACGAACGGAGAGTCCGCGGATCATCTAGACTTGAGTAGCAAGGTGGGCCTCCAGTAAATTGCAGCTAGTTTTAAGTCTTCGTGCAGCAGAGCATAGTTATGCTTTGATTTGTTTACCATTTACCAGGTAGAAATCTAAAGCATTAAATGAAGAAATTGTGGCATAGGTGGTTAGAACAATGCATTTTGCACTGTTGATGCAAAATATCAGAGACTGAATTTGTGTTTTGTCTCCCAAAGTAATTTAATTGTATTAATAATAATCTATTCTTATATTTCAGTTCTGAAACATATCAGAAATAAAGTTGGGACAGTAAAGCTTTTGAAATATTCCTTCACGTTTCTTCAAAAATGTTTTATCAAATGTGAAGTACTCCAATTATTTTTTTTCCACATTCTTCCTGCAAACACATTTAAAGGTGTGTAAATGTATAGGTTTGTTTTAAAAAGTATCCATACATTCTTTGTTGGGGACTGTTCAGAACTGCAGGCAGGCCAGTCCAGTGGCTTTACTATCATTTTCTTCTGCAGAGATTCCTTTGTAATACCTACAAAATGTGGTTTTGCATAATCTCGTATAATGCACAGACGTTCATGGGAAAGATGTCTTGAGTGCAGTATATGCTGTTTTTCAGTTTGAATCTATTGTAGTGTTTGGGACTGATGCTGCCAAATGTTGCCACTGAAGTGTAAATTACTAATACCAAGAGGATTGGATATATACTAATTCTGTCACTCAGCTGAGATTATGGACTTTTGTAAAACAAGTTTTTGTCTGTGGACTGGACCACAGTAAAAAAATAAAAAAAATAAAATAAAATCCAGAATACATAAATTTGTCATACTACAACACATTTTTGACTCTTAATCATGATTACAGTCATCTTTTAAGACCAGTAACTGCAGTCACTTTTTTTCTGTCATTATTGTTGGGGATCTGAAATGCAAAAACAGGTGTATATTAATTAATGAAAAGAATATGATGAGATAAAACATGAAAACTTTTACCCATACAATTCTCACTTTTGAGTTAGGATGTTACTAGTTGAACAGAAACATGGTGTATTTCTGTATGGTCGATTAGTGGTATCGTTTGTATCCTGGTGTAATATGGAGCCTTAAACATCACACTGAATTTGAAAATCCAAAATGTCTGATTTCTGGAACTTAATGTTTAAAACTCAAAACGTGTACGGTTGTTGAACTTGTGACTCTGTTACTATGCACTTTTCAAGTCTTTCCCTATTTTTAATATTCCAGCTGGTTCTTGTGAGTCCAACGGGGGAACAATATGACTCATTACTACGGCATCTAAGGGAGCTGATAGATGAGGGCTGCGGAGAGACAATCTATGTGGTTGGGATGGGTTCAGGTAAGACTGAATGCCATCAGAGAAGCCTAAAGATAAAGTCTTTTATTTGAGCCTATGTATGAACAAAAGAACAGCCTAATGTTAAAGACAGCGTCAGACATGATGTTAGATTTCACTTTTTTATTGTTTCATCCATATACAGAAGAGGAAGGAAAACCATGTGTAATGAGTAGGTCACAGAATATATAAGCCTTGAGAAATGTGGTAACAACTTCTCCATCTTTCAGTTGAGATTAGACCTCCAGAAAAAAAGGGGGATTGCATGGCATTATTGTTGAATAATATTGAGATTCATATAAAACCCCTTAAAAGATTTGATTCAACTTTTTATTTTACACTTTTATTTAAAGCAATGACTAAAATGTTTGAAATATTACTCAACATGACAACAAACAGTCATAAGCTTGGTCTTAGTCAGCTGGTGGAGCAAATGGTTCCCATAGCTGGCACCAAAGACTTTGAATACTGAAAGAAGTGAGTTGTATTTAGAAGACAGCTAGATTTTGAAATGCAGTTTTACAAATGCGTATTTTCACACACACATGGACATACATTATTTAATTTCCATATAAAACGTGAAGGGAAGGTGGTTTTCTGGTACATCTAAGAAAAATCAAACTGTGTAGCAGCTGTGTAGTAGCAGAGTCGTCACTTTTGTCAGCTGTGCCTCCCAGGCAGCTAATCCCATTTGTTTGTGCTTTGGTTTTCATTCTGTTACTCTCTGCTACACAGAAACACGAGGGCCTTTGTTGGCAACCACACTCATGGTTTTTTTTTTTTTTTTGCCTGTTACAGCAACATGCCTGACCCATGTGGCATGCTAGGGAGGTCAGAGTGCATGTGTGAAAGGGTGTCATTTGTCAGTGCTCTGTAGAGGGACTGCCACTTGTCAAGTAATACCTAGGTCAGTGTTTGTGGCTGGCTGGTTGGATAAACAACTGATCACTCTGACTGACTGACTGGCTGTGAGTTTCAATCAGAATTAAATGTTGCAGCCAAGCAATGTCCATGGTTTACAGTAGAAATGGGCCGATACGATACTAGCATTGGAAATACTCGCCGATCCTACCAAAAGTAAGGGGATTGGTAATGGTGACTATTTCTGTCTAAACACCATCCGATACCATGGAAACAATCATAATTCTTTATTTCCGGCCCAAAAACAGAAACAGAAAATTTTTTTTTTCCTGCAGTTCTGTACTAAAATGCCTTCTCCTCCTCCACTTATACTCTCTCTCCTGTTGTTCTGTGACCGGCTGTTGGTGATTATTTATTATTCATCTGAGAAGGAAGAAACTAGCGGTTCGTGGTTCATCTTATTTTAACCCAAAGTATTGTTATTGGACACACTAGCAATAGCAAACATTAATCAGTCTCATGTCAATCAGATCCATGTCACTGTCACGTGAAGCTGAAGAATGAAATGGAATTTTTATAGACCTCTTAATAAAATAACACTGGTATTGGATCAGTACTACGTATCGGCAGATACCTAAACCCCAGGTATCAGACTCGGCATTGGACAGAAAAGAATGGCATCGAAACATCGGTATCGGCACAACTCAAGCCCTGACGCATCACATGTTACACACGGGTTTTTATCAGTCAACACTGAAGCAACAGACATCATCAGGTCAGCTTGTCATTGGCCCTTTGCCAGACATGCTCATAAATCATATGCTCATCGCATTTATTATCAAAACATACATCAAATATTTCACGATTGTTCCATTTCTCTACCCTGCATTAGAGTAACTGTAGTTCGTTTCCACACTTTTCTTTGTAGACGGAGGTGACTATGGTCTGAATGAGACGGACATGGAGGCATCCGTAGCCACGGTGCAGTCGCTGTGTGAACAGATTGAGGCTGACTTAATCCTGCTGAGGGAGCGGACAGACACTGGTGGGAGGATTCGGGACTACCTCATACGTCGGCGTGTGGGAGAGCAGGATTTCCTGGAAGTCAGGTAAAACGTATGAGGAGAGATTCCAGAAAATGGGAAAACTATATAGTTTTTGCCTTCTTAATTTAACATAAAGCAGGAAATGAGAGTGACAGTGAGAGTGTCTTTGGGCTTAGAAAGCAAACAAAAAAAAACATGGGTTTATTTTTAAGAAGGATTTTCTGTGCAAACATAGTTAGCATAGCAGAAGTCAGATGCGTTCTTTACCTATCTACCACCATCTTCAACACAAACTGAATATTTAAAAAATAACAGGAAGTAAAGTCACCACACACAGACGTCCTCCGAAATAAATCCGATAATAGACTGATAAATATAGACACAGATTTTTAGAATATTGTATTTCAGAAGTGCATGTAGAAATATTTCTGATTACTCCCAGATATCTGATTTTGATGGTCATGTAAATGGGCTCAATGTTTTGCATAACCATGGTCACTGAAAAGTTCTGTCTCTTTGGATCTGCTGATTTGTATTTTGGATTTAAGAATTCTAAAAAAATAACTTTCATTCCTTTTCACAGAACAACTGTATTCCCTAATGGGAATATGTGATCATTAAGATCCATGCATTGTTAGGATTTAATTACAAGAAAATGAACAAAGTCATCAGTAGAACAGAGTATCAGAGCCAGTTAGATGCTTTGCAGGCAGAGATGACTTGCACTAATCTAAAGACTGTATGATTTTATATGCTACTTTTAGAGTGGCGGTTGTGGGCAATGTGGATGCTGGAAAGAGCACCCTGCTCGGAGTGCTGACCCATGGCGAGCTGGACAATGGCAGAGGTTTCGCTCGCCAGAAGCTCTTCAGACACAAACATGAAATGGAGAGTGGCAGGACAAGCAGCGTGGGCAATGACATCCTGGGCTTTGACCAGGAGGGGCAGGTAAGTTTCTGCCAACTTAGAAAGGGCATGGCAAGCGTCAAAGTAAGAAGCTGAGGTTTCTGTTAGGATGCCAAACTGATGGTCTTCCTGTATGATTTACAAGCTTTTGATACATCAACAGCAAATATGTTCATATTAATTTTCTTTTCCAGATCATAGAAATATGACTTATGCTTCTGTGGACACTTTAAGTAATTTCTTTCTTTCTTTCTTTCTGTCTCTGAAGTTTTATTTTACCTTTTATGTCAAATTTTTACCTGATTCTGTAGGTGGTTAACAAACCAGACAGCCATGGTGGAGGTCTAGACTGGACCAAAATCTGTGAGAAATCCTCTAAGGTCATCACTTTTATCGACCTGGCGGGTCATGAGAAGTATCTTAAGACTACTGTCTTTGGCATGACGGGACACCTGCCTGATTTCTGCATGCTTATGGTGAGAGAGAAGAGGAAAAGTCACATGATTTTGTCATTTTCAGTTCTGTGCTTCATATGTCACAGTTTCTTTCCCATATTTCCTGTTAGGTTGGGAGTAATGCCGGCATAGTTGGCATGACCAAAGAGCATCTTGGTCTGGCTCTGGCCCTAAACGTACCAGTGTTTGTAGTTGTCACCAAGATAGACATGTGTCCAGCTAACATCCTGCAAGGTAAAGAGATCATATTATTGGAATTCACAATTAACCCAGAGGTTCATACATCTTCCATCCATCCAACAGCTGTATAACTTATACTCTATCAGTGTTTTGTAGGGGCATCTCTGCTACAATATGGGCTTTTTAAGCTCTACAGTCATCGTTGCTTGAGATGTGATTAGTTTTAAGAAATACAAACAGTCCAGAGCACTTAATTCTCTTAAACCTAAGCTGATGATTGGCCAGGCTTTTTCCACTGCTGACATAGCACAGTGAAGATGGGTATGGCTATACAAGCCTAAGCGTTTAATGATCTTAAAGGTACCGTTTCTGAAAACTCAGCAATTACCAGAGAATATTCAGATGCGAGTGAGTTTGTTACGTCCCTAAGGCAGGTCTAGGAGAAGAAGGGAGCAACACAACACCTAAAAGATGCCAGTGAGGAGACACTATAAGCCATTTAATTTGATTATATTGTGTGACTGCTAAAATATAGAAGGGCCAGTAGCGTCAGGGAGAGCCGAGGCCAACATAACAAAACCCCTCTACCTGAAAATGAAAAGAACAACTTAACTCCCCTCAGAAACAAAATAATACAAACCTATTTCTTTTATTATCCTAGCTTTAACATAAAGAGGAGAAAAAGGACCCTCAAGGAAAACAAAATGGCAGCCCTCCCCTACAAGACCAATCTGGGAAACTAAAGATACATTCTACCACCAGACATAACCAAAACCTAGGCTTATGCATCAGACACACGGTGCAAATGGCAAGTGGTTGAAAGGCTTAGACGTGCAGATCCTCAGTCTTTATAAGCCAGTCCCAGGCACCTAGAGAGGCAGCACAAAATTAATCACAGGAATCAACCTGGAATAAAACTGTTAAACCAGCTAAACTGCAAAAATGGGCTTAATGTGAATCAAATGAAGAAAAGCTGTTTGCAGTAACAACAAACTAGTAAAAGAGGAAAATAAAGCTAATTAGAGTAATGAGAAGAATGTAGGTCTCTTAACAAAAATCTAATTTAAACTATCTTAATAATGTGGGGAGTTTTAAAAAAAAATAACCTGTTTAAATGAACTATTTAAATCTCCTCAGTGTATTGAAATCTGTAATTCCTAAATCCTCATTAGAAGCAAACGTCTCTGTTTTCAGCCTTAGTTGTTCAGTGTGTTTCTCCAATCTGTATCAGTTGTTTTTGTTTTAGGAAACACTCATGTGTCTGTGGGTTTGTCTGTGTTTATCTTCAGAGACGCTAAAATTACTACAAAGGTTATTAAAGTCACCGGGCTGCAGGAAAATCCCAGTGCTGGTCCAGAACAAGGATGATGTCATTGTTACAGCCTCCAACTTCAGCTCTGAGAGGTAAGGGCAAAGAGGAGCTGGACTGGGGAGATGGAAAGATGGGAGAAAATATGCACAAAAATATATTCAGTCAGTGTTGGAGAAAATCTTAAACACAACCTTTTTTTTTTCCATGTTCAAGCCTTTTTAAATATCCATCTGATGGTTAGTCTCTGGGAGGGGCGTTATGCTAGCTGAGCATAACTGAAGCTGGAGGAGATTTTTCCAGCCTGTTTAGACAAAACAGATGTTTAGCAACAGTTAAAGTAGTTATTGCCATAAATACAGTGTTGTAGGAATTTTTTTTTTCATTTCCACACTTTTTGTCCCCCCCCCCCCCCCACTTGCTAGGATGTGCCCAATTTTCCAGATATCAAATGTGACGGGGGAGAACATGGACCTGCTGAAGATGTTTTTGAATCTCCTCTCTTCACGGACCACTTTTAGCAACGATGAACCAGCTGAGTTCCAGATAGACGACACATACTCAGTGCCTGTAAGAAGCAGCACACACTCAGCTATACACTTCTTCTTTAGACAGAAGTTTGAGCCGCTCCAGGTCAGCAGTGATGTAAATGCTTTTACTGTGAGATGTAGTTATATATAAAAATATGATACCCTGACTTGAACGAGTGCGCTCACTGTCACTATGTAAATGTGCATGTGGCCGCGATGACACAGCATTTGCATTATTTTGATTTGCACAGCCAGGCTGTGACTGCTTTTAACAGCAGAGCAGAATATAAACTCAAGGATCTTCTCCACAGTTTCACCACACATAAGAAGGCAGCTGACACTCTGGCATAAACAGACTGCACAGAGAGAAGCTTTCTGAATGTGAAATGAATCTGTTTTTATTTACACTTTTTCATGGGAAATATTTTGTTAAGACAAAACAGAAAAACTTCAAGTATAATGACTATTAGACTTTTTTTTTTTTTTCTTTTAAAGATGAGAGTTTCAGACTCTTCACATGACCTCACACTGATCTTGTCTTGGCAGGGTGTGGGCACAGTAGTTTCAGGTACTACATTACGTGGATTAATACGACTTAATGACACGCTACTGTTAGGCCCTGACCCACTCGGCACCTTCATCCCTATCGCTGTGAAGTCTATCCACCGCAAGAGGATGCCTGTCAGAGAGGTTCGTGGTGGACAGACGGCGTCCTTTGCCCTGAAAAAGGTTTGTAAGAGTACATTTAGACTAATTTAAAGAATCAAAATGTACACCTTAACATATACTATGGAGAAAGAATACTATCCTTTGTCCTTATTTTCCCCCACTTTCTCTCCATTGTCTCAGATCAAACGATCGTCAATAAGGAAAGGCATGGTAATGGTGTCCCCAAAGTTAATGCCACAGGCCACTTGGGAATTTGAGGCTGAGATTTTGGTGCTGCACCATCCAACCACGATATCTCCAAGATACCAGGCCATGGGTTAGTAAAACGCCTCTAAATAGGGTAAACATTAATATGAACCATGTATAGCCTTTACTGATTCTTTCACATGCTTTTTCTGTCATGCTCCACCTGTTAATCTTCTCAGCATGAGTAACTGGATCAATCTCAATCCATCTCATTAGTTCACTGTGGCAGCATCAGGCAGACTGCCACCATCCTGTCAATGAACAAAGACTGCCTCAGGACAGGGGACAAGGCCACGGTCCACTTTCGCTTCATCAAGACCCCTGAGTACCTGCACTGTGATCAGAAGCTTGTGTTCAGAGAAGGACGCACTAAAGCTGTAGGCACCATCACCAAGGTAACGTTCACTTTACCATGATTATGTTGCCAGATTAACCAGGTACTGTATATCTTAGAATGATAATGTCTGTGATTGCAGCTTCTCCAGTCAGTGAGCACCCAGGCCTCTAAAGCCCAGCAGACCAAAACTCAGGCCAGTAAGAAGACTTATAAAGAGGGCACAGCAGCCAACGAAGATGCTGGATCAACAGCACGGCCGCAAAGTCCAACAGCACAGTCATCAGTGAGTAGAGCAAGGCTCATCAAATCTTAATAATTTACATGTAAATAGTAGCAGTTATTACATCCCATCCTAAAAAGTTGACACTGAACTGTTATTACTGGAAAGACTTGATATAAGAATTCACGGATGCTCCATTTTGAGTCCTTTTGATGTATTTTTCTTAACTTGAACGAGTGCTGAGGTTGTCGTGTCAAATGTCCGATTGCAGCTTTTTCGTCCTGTTTTTGTCTTTCTATTCAACTCTGTTAGCTAATTTCTGTCTCTTTCTCCTTTTGTCTACCTTCTCTGTTTCATATCACGGTGTTGTCACATTTTGTTTGAAATTAACCTTCATTTGCCTTTTCACTCTGCATCCCTTTCCACACCCATTTCTTTATTTACCTTCTGATCCCCACTGCTCTCCCTGTCCACTTACTGTTTGTTTGTTTTTCTGTGCTTCAATTTTAACCTTCATTTTCTTGCAATTATTCCTCTTCTTCCGTGTCTTGGCATGCTGCGTTAGACAGTGACAGAGGAGGAGGCTCTTTTTAAAGATGACAACAAAGAAAACAAGGTAAAGTGTCTGCGAGCTGCAGGAGTCAGGATGGTGTCTCCAGGTTTTGGATGTTGTGGTATTTCTCCACCCTGTTTGTTTGTGAGGAAGCATGTTCCCCGTTTACAGCCATATTTCTTCCTCACAGTCTCACACTCCTGTGTTGCTGCTATTAAAAAGCTTGTTTTTTTGTTTTTTTTATCAATTCAAGTGATTTCTACTTATTTATTTTGAGCGAATTCAGTTCAGTAACGTCTTTTTTCTTTTCCTTTTTTGTGTTTCAATGACTTTCCTCTTTGACTAATCAAACATTTAACGAGGGCCGAGTGAAAATGATGGTTTTTAAAGTAATTCAGGTTTCCTAGTGGTAATCTCAGAGAGGTTTTTCTTTTCATACATGAAGTGTGTTGACTTCTTTTCAACGTAATTTTGGGCAACAGGCATCCCTTCTTTTGTAAAACCTTTAAACTCATAATTACCATTTAAACCTTTTAGTTAACAATTAATCACACTACAGCGGTAACTTGCTGTCTTTAGTTTTAATCTTATGATTTCTTGTAAAATCTGGGTCATTTTGTTGTGGATGTTTGTCTGCAGCTCAAGTCAGGAGGTGGAGGACGCCGGCGAGGCGGTCAGAGACACAGAGGAAAAGGCCTCAACGCTGCAACACTGTCCTCGGCAGTGCCTGCAGGAGCAGCAGGCACGTCCTAAAGATACAAGCTCGGCTGCCTCCTCTGCTCAACGTCTTCATCGAAAGAGAAATGAAGTGACTGTACAACCCTCTGCTGGCTGTCTCCACACACCAGCCTGTCAGAGCCAGTTTCTTTAATATAAAAAGGATTATTCAACTCGTTTTGAGACACGAGTGATTTTTTTTTCTCACTAAATGTCAGTGAACAAGTCTCTGAAGATAGTGTTGAGGTTTTAAACTGGTTTGGGTTTGCAGGTTAATGTTCTATTACACTCTAATACAAATGTTTCAGTTACTCTTTTTTTTTTTCATTATTATTATTTTATCAAATTTGAGCTTCCTGTAGGGACATCGGTCACTTTCCCCTGCCCCAACTCCAGCCTACAAAACTTTATCCCCAGTTGCTGAACTTCATTTCTTGATTGGAATCATAGCATCAGGTTTGGAGTTATTTCAGACTCGAGGGGATAGATCGTGGTCAGTTGTTTATAAGTTCTGTTAAAAATATCTTCATCACAGAAACTGCCATTATTATAAATGTTCATTTGGAATTGACATGAAAGGGAACTTATTACCAAACTTGAGGGCTTGGAAAGCTCCAACATGAAAGAGTTGTTCAGATGTTAGTTTATTCAACCACTGTTTTAGAAGGTAGCTACAGTTGTTCTCTGGAACAACCCGGAAGATCTTCTTAGTTTAATTGAAGTAGTGTTGACTCTGGAAACTTTGTGGTCATTTTAAGAAAATTATTTTCCTGTGTTCCTAAAATTGTAGCTGCTTATCCAACATTGATTTATACATGGAAAACAAATCAGTCTGACTTGTTTGAGCTCAAACTGCTGATGTTTCACCCTGCAGCCGAAAGGCCTGAAGGCTCAGTTTTTACTGAACTCTTTGTGTTGCTGTTTTACTATATTGCAGCCAAAAGAGAAAAAAGTTGGAATAGTATTTTTTCGTCTTTCTTTTTTTCCTACATGTAATCAAGTTGCAGTCATGTTTTAATAATGTGTAAGTCCTCTTCACCTTTACTATGTTTGCTTGGGGAAAACAAAGCACAGTTGTAAGCACAGTCCGATTAATTGTGATACCTATTATAATCCAAAAAAGACATCCATTAATATTTCTCATGTATTTTGCTAATGTGATGCAAAAAGTCAGGATGTCAGATGCCAGCGAAGAACTTACTTGAATCACTAAATTTTAGTTTGCACACTTTTTCAGGTGCTCCACATCAGTGATCGAGTAGCTGCAAAACAAATTTCCAAACATCAGGAGTCAAATACAAACGTCAGACACAGGAAAGAAATATTTATTCAATGTTATTTACGGTACCAGTATACGAGGTGTTCCTAAATAAGTTTTCAAACCATGAGACAGACGTTATGCTATCCACTGCAAGTAGTCAAGTTTATAATGCAGCTCATTTAGTTGTGTTTGATACAAAACCAGCGATCTTATCAGGCAAGAGGCATTTGCCAACTTTTCTGATTTTTTTTTTTTTTTTTTTTTTTTCCCCCCCATACGTTCTTTCCCTGATGACTTTTCCCATAGTGCATGGATTTATTTTTTGAACAGACACATTTTGTGTCTATTTATGTACAAAACTGCTGGTTGAGCAGAAAAACTGAAGCTAAAAAATGTTATAATTTAAAATAAGTGGTGCCAGTTTGTGTTTTAAATCCTTTTAAATAAAGAAGGTTTAAAAAGCAGCAATTCTCATTATTTTTGTCCTCTTCCCACGACTCCTCAATTCAAAGTCCTGCAACCTTTCGGTCTGTGTGGTTGTCTTGTGCTTGATTGCAGGATGCAGATTAGAGATCTACAAAGCAGGTTCAACATAACCAGGCTAGTGAAACCAGATGACCTAATAACATATCTTACTAAGCAGGATCAGCTCGTTCAGTAAATCGATCAAACAATTCATGATTATTTATTGTATTAAATGTGTCACATGTGCATTTTTGATGTATAAAGACATTCCAGTCTTTGCCAGATGCAACTGGTTAGGTTTCCACCGTAAGTTCCCATGACGATGCAACCTGTTAAGATGTGAAGCAGGTCCGTGACTGAAAGTCCGTAGTTAAATCTAAATTTATGCTGCATTGGACAGCGAGAGTTGTTTTTAGTCTTGCTGAAGATTGCCAAATGATGTTCGTCCTGCAATGGTACTGCTACGATGACTTGCATTTAGTAGATGATCCCAGATAAGCAAAGCATAAGTTCTTTTTTTGCATCTGGCCCATCAAGACTCACTCTCATTTCATCAGTCCATAAAACCTTAGAAAAATCAGTCTTATGATATTTCTTGGCCCAGTCTTGACGTTTTATCTTGTGTGTCTTGTTCAGTGGTGGTCGTTTTTCAGCCTCCCTTACCTTGGCCATGTCCCTGAGTATTGCACACCTTGTGCTTCTTGGCACTCCAGCGATGTTGCAGCTCTGAAATATGGCGAAACTGGTGGCCAATGGCATCTTGGCAGCTTCATGCTTGATTTTCCTCAGTTCATGGTCAGTTATTTTGCGCCTTGTTTTTTTCAATACGCTTCTTGCGACCCTGTTGACTATTTTGAATGAAACGCTTGATTGTTTGATGATCACGGCTCAAAAGCTTGGTAATTTTAAGAGTGCTGCATCCCTCTGCAAGACATCTCACTATTTTTGACTTTTCAGAGTCCGTCAAATCTCTCTTCTGACCCATTCTGCCAAAGGAATGGAAGTTGCCTAATAACTATGCACACCTGATATATGGTGTTGATGTCATTAGACCACACCCCTTCTCATTACAGAGATGCACATCACCTGATATGCTTCATTGGTAGTAGGCTTTCAAGCCTGTACCGGGTGGAGTAGAACAACATGCATAAACAGGATGATGTGATCAAAATACTCATTTGCCTAATAATTCTGCACACACTGTAAATAAACTAATCCTTTTTTTCTGTCTTTTTTCATCTTGGATTTCTAATGTTGGATCCTGTTTTAGGTTCACTACCAACAGATGCTGTAGGAAACCTAATTTGAATAAGAATGAGATGTGAACATTTGTTTTTGTGAATATTTTGCGTTGTTGTTTAAAGGAAACACATTTTTCACAAGTTCCAGGATTGAGATTTGATGTGGGACTCTGCTTCCTAGTTTTGATTAGGGACTTAATGTTAAAGTTGAATAAATAGACGTCACATTTACCACCAACTTTCACCTAAATGTTATCCATAGTTTTATGCACGTATGAACGGAATATTCTTGAATGATTTTTAATCTCGTTAAACTTTACTGGTTCAAATCAACAGATACGATTTGGTCTGTTGATTAAAGCTTTACCTTATATCAGAAGCACACCAGTATTAACTGGTTTAATGGATCAATAAAACAGGAAATTATGGAATCACTTGAAATTCCTTTTACTTGACCACTCTGAACATGTTTTTACAGCCCCAGGACCCTTCATATACTTTTGCTGTTGCTGCAGATGACTTTCAATGAAACTTGCACAGTAGTTCAGTCTCTTTTTTTCCCAGGTGTAATTATTTTTAAACGCTGCAGGGCTTAATATTATAGTCTGTAACAACAGATTTTTTTCTGTTGGAATTCAATCAAAGTGTTGCTCTGTGAACCTGTCAACTTGTTTTCACAGGCTCTGCTTATCCAGATGGATTAAATGGGAATAGGAGAGAGCCTTTGATGGAGAGCTGTGGGTCAGGGAATCAAATGATGAGTGGGGATGGAGGTATTTCAAGCTAGACTCACAGTTGACAAAATACCACACAATTTCTCCATTTAATTCACTTTCGCCTTTGCACAGTCATCCATCTCCCCAGACAGAATAATAAAACAATTAGTGTATCACCCAGTCGCCTACTGATTTTATTGGCTTACAAAACCACCACTAAGTCTTTGGTATGAAATGAGTCATGTCATTGGAAAAATGTGCAGAGCCGTTGTATCACCTCAAGCATGCCATAGAGAAACAAATTTGTTTCTGGCTTTGTCATATATTTTGTTAGATCATTTAGAGTCCACACTCTTATCTAATGTCTGCAAGGCTGTGCAAAAACTAGATGAATTTCATAAGATATGGTGGAGAGACTCAACAAAGAATCAATTAGCTTTTGACACTGAACCAGATATGGTCCATGATTATGCAGGACTGCTGCTCCTGTTCTGTGTTTTGCATAGCATTTTCTACATTTAATTCTTTTTTAACTAATTAAAATTTTTTTTATTACAGATAAAAATGCAATATCATTAAACACAAGATTCACATAGTACTAAAAAAACAGACATTTCCTTCTGTAGTTCACATGATTGTATGTGATCTGGGTTGAAATAGTGTGGAGCTTTGCAAACTTACCTTATTGCTCCAGTAATGATAATATTGTTGACACGCTGTATGTATGTAGCATAAATGTTCAGGAAAACAGGGTACTCATAAATTACTAATTGGCAATTGATCTTTTATGTTATAAAAGTCACTTATGCTGACAGAAATTAATCCTGCTTTTAGCAGTAAGTTTTCTTTTTGCCAACCTTTTCTCTAAGCTGCTCTTAACCATATGCATCCATGCAATTTATACGTGTGTCTGTATGACGGTGTTTATC
Source organism: Melanotaenia boesemani (assembly GCF_017639745.1). NCBI lineage: Eukaryota > Metazoa > Chordata > Actinopteri > Atheriniformes > Melanotaeniidae > Melanotaenia > Melanotaenia boesemani. The sequence goes on from NC_055685.1 coordinate 24,924,952, forward strand.
TTGGCCTCTGACTGAGCTTGAGTAGGTCTGCTTTCAATTTACTACAATATGAGAGATCTATGAAGGTGTACCTCTAATTACTAAATAATCACATTTATACAAGGATCCAATTTACTTGGAGTGGCTGACATTTTTTACTTGACTGGGTTATAATAACTTAATTTGTACAGAACCATTTTCTAAAGATTTAATTGGCTGCATTAAAGAAATGTCATGAAACCAGGGACAGTTTTTGTGCAAGGAAAGTGAGAAACTCTGACGTCCATAAAAAGATTTTTTAAAAATTAGGAACTTTTGTTGGAGGAAACTGCATTCACAGCTAATGTGTGACAAATATTAGTCTTTGACCCAATAGCTACGACAAAATTCAATTTGTAAATCAGCTTAACTCATTTATGTGTACATACAATTCCAGCATGTGTATGTAGATTTAGAGATACTAAACACTTTTACAATGGAAGAAATGGACAAAAGATTGTGGAGTTTCTCCATCACGCTGCATCAATGAATGTTAGCAGAGACCAGAAGTGATGTTTTGAGCCTAATCTACTCACTCTTAAATGCCTGTAATTGTGGAAAGTTAATGGAAAATAAAACCCATTAAACTTCTCTGAGTGGATGAATCAAAGAGCTTTTCATAGTCATTTTGACATGAGCTGTTATGAAAAAGGGAAAAGAGAAAAGACAGCCCATTTCCTTCAATCAGTAAGGCAGTATGTGTTTGTGCTCAATTTAAGGTTTTAAACAGTAATGGATTCAGTCAGTAATAAGGCAAATGGCACTCCTCAGAGCCATTACGAATACTCATCCTTTTTAATCAGGGTTTTGAGCACAAACTCTAAACTTTTATAATGACAAAATGACTCATTTCAGTTTACATTTTCATCAAAATAGCATTTTTTTAAAATAGCCTAAATGAATCAGTGTCAGAAAATATGAGCAATGGAAGTTCCTACAAAGATATGAGCAAGGTTTGTGTTTTTGTTGCACTTTTGACATGTGATCCAGATCGATTTGGTTTTTCAAAAGCACTTTATCATAATATGAAACAACTTTTTGTCCCATACTTCATCTACATCTTGTCAGATGTAGATGATATAATTATGGCTTTTCTACATCTCCAACCTTAATGCTCAATTTGATTATTCAGAGTCATTTTTCTTGCTGACCAACCCCATGCTGATTCAAAATGTTGAAACAGCTGAAAAAAAGAGTCACACAATGCCGCTCGTGCATCACACTTATCATACAAGAGAGGGAGATTCTCAGCAGTTCCATGCTCAATAGCTGAATTTAAACTTGGTCTAAAAGGGCCCTAAAAGACTGATGTGGTCAGCTTTCACTGATGAGACCATTTCAGTGAAAGGAAATGACCATTTAATGTATGCTTTAAAGCTGACATTTAAAGATTCTGAGTTACCAGCTAGTCTTTATTTATTACAATGACTGAACTTTAAAAGATTACTTTGCCCTTTTCTCATAACATTTGAGTCATGTCTCACAGTTTAAGGTATGAAATTTATAAAACTTCTATAATGTATTCACTAACCTGATTTATGTGGAATTATTTAATCTGAAGCATTTGAGCTCCAGATTAAGGATAGTGTGATAGACTATGTAGTAATCATTAAACAAGTTTAATTTTAAAACAATCACAACTCATTAGCAGTGCCTACAAACAAAAGCTGAATTCTCTGTTGCTATGTAAGGTAAGTGGTTTTCTGACAGTGCCTCTTTAATGATTAGTTTATCCTGTTTAAGTGAAAATCTATTCGTAATGAGATTGCTGATTTGTGTCTCATTATATTTGCTGCTAGTGCCAACAGAGCTTCATATATCTATGCTGCTGCCAAAGCGGCTTAAAAAATTTGAAAATGCAAATTGGATGTGATCCCAGATCAAATTTCAAAGTGTCCCAAGACTCTGGATAGACGGTTTTTAAGGTTGCCCCACTTGCCAGTCCTGCTTTATTTTCTATCATGTTACCCACAAACCACTAATTGAAATTTCTATATTATGAACCACCAACTTCATATACGTATTTCTTGCTTTATACAACACTTTTAAAAGTTCACTGTTTTAATATACACTAATGTAAAATATAGAAAAGTAATCTTTGTAAATTTAAATGATCTTACTTAGTTTTAATGTTGAATGTGTTTCTGTTCTCCTCATTTTAAAATTTTAGTACCATGGTGGTAACATTAGTTTTACTGGTTTAACAAGTAAATATGATCACACAGTGTAAACAGAAGCATATTATACAAAAGAGCTGGTTTAGTCTGCAGTTGCTGGAACTGAATACATTGTTATCTTAGACTGTTATAATTATATTAATAGATTTGGGATTAAATATGCTGACATCCCCAGATCCTGATCCCAGTTTTGACAGTAAATGGTTAGACATCGCCTTCTGCATGGCCTGGTAAACATACCACTGGGAATCCTAGTGTTTATGCAATGTTAAAACAAATGTGTGTGCACATGGATCCTTAGATCCATATCATTAGCTGCTTTGCATAGTAACAATAAATAAAACTGTGTGACACAAGTTTTGTATACTGAAACACAAAGTGGATGCTACAGAGACTTCGCTACGTTGATGGCTTGCAGACAGCTGGTCCCCTCCTTACTGGCTTCAATCCACAATCTTCTTCTGCTCTTAGGAAAAGGCTGCGATCTCCTTGGAATTTTGAACAATATCTATCCACTTTTTCTTTGTGGTTGGGGCAGTTAACTGCCTGTCATCTCTACTTTAACTGTTCCTAGTTGCACATGCACCTCTGTGATGATGTTGCACAGAAACTTGTATAACATTCTAATACAAAATCGAGTCTATACACGGATGTCTGGGCACAATACAGATCTAGACTTTTTCTTCTGGGTTGAAGATGGTGTCATTGCCACTGTGCTTGGTAGAATGACCTCTGATGCCACCATGTCCTTCTTTAACATTCAGATGCTGCCTCAGCCCTGCATATCTTTGTTCATCCAATATTCATGTTTAGTCATTCCCAATAGACTGTTATACTCTGAAGAGTCTGCATATATCAACATGTTTTCTTTTTCCTCATCTCCCTCCTTGCTACTCTCTATCCCTTATTGAAAAGTTTCTTGTTTTTGTGCTCTCTCTTTTAACTAATCATTATTCTATACATGTTTCCCCTGTGTTTCAATGATCCAATTGTCATTTCTCTCACCTAGACTACTAAACCATTATGCATTATTAAACTATATTCTTATTGTGTCTTTTGTCCTGTGTGGGGATCCATGGGTGCAAACAATCACTCAAACTGACAGTCACTAAGCTCAGTATTGATCAGTATTGTGTGCTTTGGGCCAATGCAATGTAAGTTATCTGTGGGTAGCTCCAGCATAAAGCCCTGGGATGGTATATTAACTCCAGGGATCTGACATTTCCACTTGTGTTGTGTCTACTACACTCCATTTTGATAAAGAAGTTAACTTTTCTGCAACACATACATCAGGTCTTCCCATTTTTCCTTAGTTTTTTATGCATTCTCTTAAACTGTTAATCTGTACAGTCACTTGATTTGATGGAATGAAAGGTGATGTGGTTGGGCCAATGAAACAATGTCTGGGCCCTGTGAAAAAATGCTTTTGGTGAATGTTTGTATGACAAACAAGACAATCTGCCAGAGATGAGCAACAGGGATGGAGGGTGGGCAAACCAACTGTGGTTTATGCTGTGAAGAGAGGAAGCACAAACAGACTGATAGACAGATGGAGAGAAACAGGCTGGCAGCAAAATGGGCAGAAGGAATAGTGTATTGATTCAAAAGTGTGTGGGCAGAGAGAGAGAGACAATGAAATAGTGAATGAGTTAGAAAAAGGAGAACAATGAAGAACAATTGAGTCTAAAAAAAAAAAGAAAAAAGAAAAAAATGTTAAAGTAAATCCAAGGCTAATATAAGTAAGAGAAAAAAAACTTTAAGGAAAAAAATGGTACTCTAGATTTATGTTTTGACATAAAAAAAAAACATGAGTATTTTTAAAAGATGGTATTGTCTACGTATTTTGGCCTTTTATATACAAGGAAATGAAGTTTAACCAATGGGAATGGTAGTGAAATAATGTATTTAGGAGCCCTGTTTACATTTGTATACAGGATAAACCACAGACATCTGAAAACGATATTCAGCAGACACCACTGCTTACCAAGGTATAACTGAGGCCAGACCAGTCTTTTCTTTACCCCAACCAAATGGCTTCTGTGCTGATATGACTGCTGTGGTTTGGGGCGACTTGACAAAAATTTGCATGCAGTGTGGTGTGCATGTGCCGGCCTGTGACTGACTCAACCTCCAGCAGCTCGCTCAGGATTGGCTCCTAAAGTCTCTTATCACCCTCTTTCTTCCCAACTAGTCTTACAAATTGTCAGAATACACAAAGTACTTGGTAGCCCATTTTTTTCTTTCTTTTTTTTTTTGCCTTACATCAAATCCCTGCAAAATAAACTGAGTAAGAATAAAGTCACACAGGAAACTACACATGAGCCATGGTTTTCCTTATGTAACTAATTAAAAAAAAAAGTCTTATATTAAAGTCCAAGCCAGGTCTTGCAACTCAGTCCTCTGACACCTGCAGCCTCATGCAAACATCATCTCACCCCACATGTTTATCCTCACCTGCAGCCCTTTCCTGTTCTGCACTGTTCTGGTAGCCTAGAGCAAAAGATGCAGAACAACAGTGTATGTGCGTCAGGAGATGGTGTGAAAACTCCAGTAAACTTTAACGTGTGATTAAAGTGTGAAGATAATGTGACTTGGCGTGCCTAACATGGCTTAATTTGATCATTGCATTTTCTGAATATGACCTTATTATGTTCAGTAATCAGAAAATGTGGTTTGTGTGTAAATGTAACCGGTGATGAGGCCACCTTTACTCTTTACACCTTTAAATATTGTCATGCCCATTAAACAGTGTTCATGCCATCAAAAAGGGGAGCGTCACTTTAGCACCACTGGTGCTGAACTATTACTGGTGCTTAAACATTTCATACACTGTAAATGTAAAACACCCGTTCATTTGAATTACTTGTAGTTGCCTTAATCGCAGTAGTGTCTAACATTTTCAACCTTTCATTGGTAGCAAATTCAGAAAAATGGTCCACTATTAATTTGTACTTTTAAATATTCAGTGATGTATGAGTGTGCATACTATAGGCTACTTATATAGCTAAGTTATATATATTTATTCAGCAGTAGTATTATTTGACAGATAAGTCAGATATTAAGACACTTGGGATTATAGTGTTCACAATCTGTGAAATATTTCCTTTAATGTTAAGCTGGTGTATCACATCAGTCAATGAAGCCATTTTTGCTGATTTGGAAGGAATAGTCGATGAAGGAGGATAAAGGCTGATGAAATGAGCCACTCAGCACATAATTAGTGGGAGTCACATTCACACAGTCAAGGACAGAGTCTCACACAAGAAAGGATTTCACAACCATTTATTCACTTAAACTCGCTTCTTTAAGAGAATTTATTATGAATTCAAGTCACACAGATTTGGAGAGCTGTTGACCTGAGATGAGTTTCATAAGTGTGAGTTTTATATTTATTTGCCCAATTTTTTTTTTAGCTTTTTCCACAGAGAAAAGATCAAATTTAAGATTTTGAACCAATGCTTTCCATTAATTCTGGGTCCTAATCATGTCAGAGCTTCCAGGACTCTTGGGTTCTTATATAAATATCATTTTTCTTTTTGGGTATTAAAATATATCCTTAAGTTAAGCACATTATATGTATATGTTATGTGATACATTTGCTTTTGTTTCTATACATCGTCCTATATGACACTTGCTACATCCTTCTTAATTATTAATAACATTGAAAAACCTTGAAAAATTCATGCTTATCTGAGCACTTGTCTTCACAGTGAACACATATATATGCACATTCCCCATCCTCAGACTTAATATTGCTCAGTTAGCTGATCATTTGTCTTGCAGAGTATATGTTCTTTGACTGAAGCTACATGGTTTCTTCATTTGCAATCATTTAAAACTCCCACATTCAAAAGGAGGCTCATACGTTTTGAATTAGATAAAGGGATTTTAAATTAATTAGCCAGGAAAAGCAAGTAGTGAAAGGTAAGATATAAACAAGTACATTAAGAAATGGCAGGGCACGTAATAACCCTGTTGACAGCTGAGTGCTTTTACCGTCAGTAAAAAATAGTGTGACTAGTGTTTTTCAAGCATAACTTCCTAGTAAGACTCTTTCTAATGAATTTGATCTCTTGAGAAGTGCACTTTGTTATGAAAAAAAAAGAAAAATAAATGTCTCCTTTGGCCAGCAGGTGTCATTGTTGTGTCAGCATTTATTTGAGTTCACCTCCATGAGAATGCAGCCCGTCATTTTCCTTTAGTGTTTGGGCGTTTGCGTGTGTCTCTGTGTGTGTGTGTGTCTGAAAGAGACTGTGAAGGCACCAGTCTGGCATCTTTCCATGGAATAGTATTATCTTCAGTAAAGCTGATACTGTAAAGGCAGCTACTGAATATAGAATTTTGTAAATGTGTGTGCATAAGTGTGTGTGCTTTTTCCACAGCAGTGAGCCAAATAAAAGTGGCACAGTTACAGATACAGGAGAAAGAAAATGAGAATTGAAAGCTGTCTGTTGTATTTATGGCACTTCATTAGGCAGTGGGGCAGCTCCTACTTTTTGCCAAGATATCGCCCTGATTCAGCTGCTATCATCCTTACGGCTGCTCTCCCTGTCTCTCTTTCTCTCTTTCACAATCATACTCACCAGCCTGGTTTCTGCCTGTCTGCTCTCATCCAACTCCATAGGTGAATCTAGACATTGGAAGCAGGAGGGCCAAGAGGAGCTAGATGCTGCAGCCAAGATTGAGCCCTGCATCCATCTCTCTGTAAGTCCAAGCCAAAGTCTGAATCTTTTACTCTCAGTCTCTTCTGTTCCTGCATCTGTCAACTATTTTCTCTTTTCATTTTCCAAGATGTCATGTGCTCTGTGTTTCCTCATAAATTTTGGCTTCAGTTGTCATCCAGGTCCATTGCAGATTAACATAATATCCTATCTGCATGATCATAACACATTTTAAAAGTGTAAGTAAATCAGACATTCAGGAGAAATTAGTATACAATATGCAGACATTTTATTTATTTTTATTTTTTTTTATCTTTTGATAGTTATGGCTCTTTGACACTGATGATCCATTACTAGTTCAGACTGATATGCAGAGAAATTCATGTTCATAAAGAGTAAATTCTATTGACTTTTGAAAACCACTGAAAGGCTATTTGGAGATAGTTAATTCGTTGCTTCTACATCATGAATTTTTCTTGATTTTGTTTTGGCTGATGCATGTGGTTTTAATGTCTAAGCAAATATTCAATGGATGTCTATTAAGGCTGCTTGAGATCTTAAAGTAACATTCTATAACTTTCTGACCTTATAAATATGTGTTTCTAACTTGTTGGGATGGCACAGTGATATTTAGTGGCAGGATGCAAGATGGATGCTGAATTAGATGTTGTTAGAGGGTGCATCCGTGAGAAAATCTGCTAAAGTTCAGTAATGCTTTTTTAAAGAAACACTACTGCACTTCAGCAAATTTTCACACCTTGGCCTCCCCAAATGAGATCTAATTTGTCGTTAGCTTTGAACCATGTCTGTTCTCTCAGCTCTTGCTGTCCAGTAAAAGTCAGTCTGATGTTGACTCTTGTCTTCTATTCATCCTCTTGTCACTTTTTTTTTTTATTATTTTTCGCACTTCCTCCTGTAATGTCCTTTTCTGTTTCTTTGCCAAATCAGCTATGGTGCTGTTTAAAATGGCCATTGTGTCAAGTTGTTCATGTGTGACACAATACATAAAGCAAACCTCAGCTGTTAAGGGATTTGGTGTCCTGGAATTAAATGTAATGTTTGACATTGCCTTATTGCTCTGCTTTATCTTAAATGCATCTCCACACTGAAGAAACTGTGTAAAGCATTCATGATGGACAGCGAGGTAAATACAGAAGAGCAGCAGAGGGCTGAATCTCAGGCTGTCTGTAAAGTCATTCAGGGCCAGATCTGTTGCTAGTTCTTCCAGCAGATCTTCTTATAGCAAGTCATCAGTGAGCTTATTGGCAGTTAAAGCGCATGCCAAAGCTTTCTGTGCGTCACCACACCAAGACAGCAAATGGCAATCCATTCATACAGGTGGAGATGGACTTGCAACCTACTCTGGCACACAACATATGAACAGTGAGCTACCCAACATCGTCCTAGGGTCTGTCCACACAGTTTCTCAACTATGAAGGGACCTCTTAATTGGGATGGTGAAACTGAGGTCTCATGAATCATCAAGTCAGCTTTGACACAAATGCATGAAAATAGCTCACTGTGTTGAAACATTTGAGACGGTCAAAGAGCTCCATCTGCTGGCTGTGGGTGTGTGATGCATCAGAAGGACAGCGTTGACATGGCTTCCTCAGTGCACGTCTGACATCCGTGTCTAACTTTTGACGAAGTGTTCAATAAAGTACATGTTTTCTACCACGACTGAATATCTTTTCTGTCAATCATATAAATGAAAAAAGGGGCTTTTAGGTAACACTGGTTTAGGTAACAGGATTATGGTGTAATTTAAAGTATACCAGTCTACTCACAGCTAGCGGGAATGGGAATGTATGAGGGAAGGAGTGCTTGTGCAATGGGGATAGCGATTATGTTAGTGATTTTATAAAGTTGTATTAAAATGTGTTATGAAAGAAACACTTTGGCAACTTTGTGAAGTGTCATAGATTTTTATTTTAAAAAAAGCATTTTCTCAATAAGGTTAGGCTTCTGTCTGCTCCTCTTCTGGCATACTACCTCTCCACCTTTAAAGAGGTTGCACCTGAAAGAAGCACAAGAATTAAATTGTAATTAACCAAGTTTAAAATCATTAAAATTCTCTGCTGATGGTGATTAGAAACCAGCTCGGCTGTCTAAGGTCCCACAGGTTGTGGTTCTCCCCTGCAGCTGCAGACTGAGACGTTCCCTCTGATGCTTCTGAGTGAAGTTTATGATTAACTTTAAAGTCTGCTTTTTGCAAGAATATTTAAAAAACAACTATAGAAAGAAAGGGAAATAAATCCTACCTGTGATGTGAAGGCACCGCCCGCTCCGTTCTCACACTCTCATACTCCAAGCTTGTTCAGCAGTTACCCTGGCAATGGCATCACGCGCTGACGTTTGTTTCCCAAAATTTCTTTCAGCCTTTCAAACACACTCTATATACACTCTCTATACTTATCAGTATATATCCATATCTATCTATATATATATATCTATATATATATATAGATATATATATATTAACCTAACCATATGTATATGTAGTATTACTCCTTTGTGTTTGTCACTGTGTCTATATAAATGTATGTCAGCTAAATGTGATTCAGTATAAGCTAATGCTGATGTGATGTGTAATGTCACACAGTCGCTAACAGAATCTTCTCCTCTCAAAAACCCACAATCTCCTAAGCGTTTGGAACCCCTTTTAAATCACTGAGAGATAGATAAGCCCGGCCCCTTCGAATTTCCTGTGTGCTGCTTGATACGCACCGATGACGTAACGAGGCCTTGGTTGGTAAGGTCACGTGACTTTTGGCATGTTGAATCAATGTTCAGGAACAATACTCAACACTTCTGTGTCACGTGCTCGACATCTGCTCGAGCAGATCAGCTCGAGCATAACATCATTGCCACTCAGGATGCAACAGGCATCGCAGTCATCTGCTCATGACCAGACAAAGTGTCGGTGACTTTGTAATTTTCATGGCTTGTCGTGAGCTTGTGACCTATGGGATGATCAAGTTTAATGACCTTCCAAAAAAATTATTGGCCTTGGAAGTCAACCTTCATGATTGTCATGCAAGGATTAAAACTCCTTCTCATTAAGTGGCTATGCCCTCAGTCTTCAGAGCATGTCAGGAGAATCAGAGGTGTTAAGGTTTATAATAATACTAATACTAATAATAATAATAATAATTATTATTATTATTATTATTATTAGAAACCCAAAGATAAAACGAGAAGTTAAAAACAAGGCAAAACTACAAACAAGCAAGTAAAACACTTGAAGAAAGGAAAGCATTTCTCAAGGAGAGTGGGATTTGCTTCAAATGATGCGTGTCAACTGATCATAGAGCTCAAGACTATAAAATAGTAATTCATTGTAAGGAGTATGACAGCAACAGATATGGTTAAGATTTACATCGGGAATCTTCTCTATGGACCACACAAGATCTGGATGTACAACATGGCAGGGAGAGAAGAAAAAGGCCTCTCCAAATATAACTTCCAAATGCACTGCAGCTTTTTGTGAGGCTAACATCTCCCGCTCTTGTTATAAAATCTGTCTTAAAAAAAATTGCATCCTGTGGGACAACCAGACAGATCAATAAAAGTCTATGCTGTTCTTCAAGATCAGAGTAATAGGCCTCTCACTCTGTCTGAGTTTTTTTTTTACCTTTTCAACCCTGAGGGTGTAGATTCTCCCCACACTTTGCGCACATGTGCTGGAAACATTTGGAAGAAGAGAGATTGGCTTCGTCGTTCAGCCACTGGATGAAACCATTAGTGCTCTTCTTCCCACACTCATAGAGTGCATCTATATGCCTGATGATAGGCTGGAATTTAGCAGTGCCTGAGGCTGCTTGACACCATCCTCACCTTAGGTCTATGGCTCACCTCATCCTAGACCTTGACTTGGATTTAAAAGGACAGATGATGAGAACAAAGTTGATCTATCTATTGACAAGCAGTTCAATGAGTTTATGGACAAGGAGACATTCATAAACAATGAAAAGAGCTAAGCTAAGAGCAAGCGACCTTGATGAAACTTTGTTTTGGCTTTGGACTTTGAGACACTTTGAGACAATCGACTTGACTTTTCTTGGAGATTTAAAGACAGTGAACACAGATTATCTGATAGTATCATTTTAGTTGTTAACTGTTTTGCTGACTATTGTCAGTTGTTTTTGTTTATTCTTAAAGGAATGTCTTTTATTGTTAATACATAAAGCTCTCTTCAAGTCATTTGTCTCCTGAAATTTTTAATTTTTTTTATTTTTAAAGTTTTCAGGCTACCTCACGAATCTTGAGACCCCAGTTACAGCAGGGATGTACCTGGCTGTTCAACTCAACCCATTCCTCACATATAAAAGTGTGGGTAAGAGTCTTAAAAAAAAAACAAAAAAGTGAAATGCAATTCTTCAGCCTCGGGACGATGCAGAGCAATGACAGCTTCAGGAATGTACATAATGAATGTCAGTACCATCAAAATGAATCAGAAGCGTGGACTTTTAAGGTCAGAAAGTTATGTAGTGTTGCTTTGAGGAGGAACTCCTCTCACTCTGTCTGCAGTAACATTTTCGTTTGTTTCAACGTCAGCATGTTGCCAGGTAAACCACCAACACCATAACATTTTTTACTGACAAAATGAGAAAATGTTAATTGACATATTTCACTGCTCACAAATACACAAATAAGGGCTTTGATAGATTTATATTTGATAAAGTCTTTAATTATATAAAATATTTTGTGGTGATGCGAGCATTATTGAATGCTAAAACTGTAAATTTACAAATTATCAGTACCTGTTAAATCCTGGTAAATGCCCAAAACATATATACTGATGTGATTTTGTATTACTGAAACCTGAACAAACAGCATGGTCCACTAAAAGAGGCAGTTGGAGGGGATGGAGTCTTGTACATAAAATGACTTTGTTTGGTTTTGGCAGCACACTTCTTGGTGAGGTTTAGGAACTTAAATAAGTTGATTAGGTCAAGAAAAATTACAACTGGATAGTTTTAGACAAAATAAGTAATAATAGTTATTCTGTTTTATTCAATAATTATTGAATCTTTCATGTTCATCAATGCACTAAAAACTATAATCAAAAACTTTCACTTTGCATGGATTTGTGATCTCATTAGTCTTAAATACATGGCAGTATAAATTGACATGTCAGTATTTTATCCTGCTGATTGACCGATCAGTGTTTACTCCTCCACAATCTGCTTGTTACAACCTACACATTGAAAAAGTCACAACTAAGATTTGGATCTGCTTGGTTCTTTTGGTTTAAGCTGTTAAGAAAGACAAAGAATATGTTCACAACAGTGTTGTTTAATAGTCACATTCAAGCACATTAACTCCCATTAAATAATTTCCCCCCCACTGACACTGCATTACAGGAGACATTGTTGTAGTCTTGGTTTAGCACAACTCAGGAGTCTTCTTATTGAATAAAGAAACATGTTTTACAGTGTTTTAACTCCTGTGTAGAAATATTAAGGCATTACGACTGGACTATTCCCTGCCACTGATAATATTGTGAAGGTAGAACTGGCAATGGAAGACATTAATAACTGCTGTTATTAATGGCAAGGACCACCTGAGCTACAGTGGAAAAGATCTCCTTTAAAAGATAGGGAGGAATGGCATCACTAGGAGAGCTAGATGCCTTAATCTGTTGGATGACCTCATCAAAGGATGACAGGCTCAAACTTTACAAAGACGGCTGAATGAGGGGCAAGTGTTGACGGGTTGGAATTGGGGTGGAGGGGTTGATGCCACCACCACAACGCTGTGCAGCTCCTGCCAGAGAGCACTGAGTAAGAATCATTGTTTCAATCAATACAATGTAAAGGATGGATGGATGGATGGATGGATGGATGGACATGGGTGTGGTCCTAGCTCTTACACAGCTGTGTGGCATCTTTTATCAGCCTCTCTTGTTATCTTCAACCCAGTCAAAGTCTAAATAAAATCAAAAGGGGGTGATAGGACATTTTATGTATGTCATATTTATCTATTTATTATATTTACTTGGTGGAGAAGGGGGAGATGGAGACCTTTACTATTTCTAGAAGTCTTATTTAACCATAACTAAAATCCCAAGAATATTCTTAGGGGAAAAAACTTAATTTGCTAGAAAGATAACTATAATGTCCTGTTTTTCTTTCTTTTACATATCTCTGGAGTAGTGGAAACACTGTTGTACTGTGGATTTATTTTCTGCACATGGACACCAAGAACTGTAACACCCCCCCCCCCCCCCAAAATAAAGCAAAACTTTAAGAATGCTTTCTTCAAAACTAAATTTTACCACATTGTATCAGTTTGTTCATTAACATTTTTCCCCCCACAGAAATAATACACCACATCAGTGCAGCTACAAATAGGTCATTGCTAAAAATTTAAATTAGTCCAGTAATAGCATGGTGCCATCAATAATGTGTGGTGTGGCAGCCATTTGAACGTCTGTTGTGTGTTCCCAGCACACACATAGTGGAGAAAAACAAACTATCATTAAAGCTGTGGCCACACTACCCCTGATAGTATATTACTGCTGAATTTTCTTCCTACTTGCAGTAGTTCTGATGTTTCTAATGAAAAAGAGCAGCAAATATCCGGCTATTCTGAGATAAGTTTTGAACTCTGGATTTGTTATCCAGACTTTTATCATATTTAGAATTGCTTTGGGAGGCATTAGGCACACTACATCAAAAGAAAGAGAATTAATAAAAATATGAATCGCAATTTGTTTCTCAAAGATGGTTTGTTATAATTAAACTACAGAAAACAGGCCAGGCTGGTTCTGAATATACTGTAAGCTATTTTTAAGTCAAATAGCGATGGCTCTACGTTTGCTAATCTCACTTTAGATACACAGCCTAATTGTGCAATTATTTATTTATTTTTGTTACATTTTATTTTTCTCTTTTGTTTAAATAAGTTTTTTTTTTCTGTGGAAATAATCTAACCTTTAGAAAAGTACAAGTTGGTGTTAAAATGTCAACTTATGAAATGAAAACTGTTTGCAGCAGGGTCACAGCGCTGACCCACCACCCAGCCTGTGTTCTCTGCAGCTTTCTGAACAATCTCTTCCTTCTATGTATTGCTATTGTATTTTCAAAAACAGTAATTCTGGTTTAAGACAAATCTACAGTAGAAAGAGGCAAATCACTGTCATTGAGTAAAAGAAAACTGTATAATGGTTGCACTTTTTATGTATTTTTGTTGTGATCCAGCTTGTAATGTGTAATGTATTTTTTTGTTTTCATGGACACCCTTGGAAATGAGAGGTTGCATCTCAAGTGGCTAGCCATTAAATAAATTTTAAAAAATTAAAATTTTGATTTTATTTGGTGATACCTTACTAAATTTACAACCTTGTGCATCTTCAGCCCTGAGGGACTTGTTTGATCTGCATTCACACAGTACTTAATTCAGTCCCACAAGTGTGGAAGTCCTGCAGATTTGCAATATGTCCTTGCTCCAATACACCTGACCCAATCTTGATGGATCCAACAGCCTATACAGTTATGCACAATGACTCATTAATTTGAATCAGGTGTGTTGGTACAGGGATACCATGACAACCTGCAGGACTTTGACCCTCATAGGACCGAATTGAGTAGCCCTGGTACAAGCTGATTCCACTGCACACTCTTTGTGGATGTTGAGTTTCTCCTCAGTTTAGAGTCCCTTATGCCTAATAATCAAAACCCATCCACACTCATTTCTCGCCCATCAGTGCGTGTTGGTGGGGATTTCTCTCCACAGCATAAGGGTGCTGGACATGATTGTTTTAATGACACACAAGCCTCACTGCCTCAGGCCGCTCAACCATGTCATAGGTTGCATTGAGCGAACACTCAGTTCAGTGTATGAAAGTTCTCTGAACAGCCTGTCTGTAAAGTCCACAGAGGCATCTCAGATTGCTTTCCTGCTTTCAGAGTTACTCAGTGTAGAAACTCTTGCTTTCTATGAATGGGTGGGTGGATTAATGAAAAAGATCTACACTCCTCAGTGTGCCTAAGATTCCCACCATTCGATATGGCACTGTGAAAACTAACATTGTAAAATCATCCTTACATGTTTGGAGTTGACTCTGCTTTCCACCATTCATTATATGCATTTTCTGGTCTCCAGCAAGTAGCTAACATCCATTCTTCTATTTATCTTTCAGAGGGGTTCAGGTAAGTCCATGTCAGATAGAAGTAGGGAAAAAAAACAGACCCTTTATTTTTTCCCCACTGCACTGTACTGCACTACCAAGAGATATACATCTTATACATAACACATACATGGGAAAGTGCAGAAAAACAACAGGGGTGTCTTGGTATTTGTCAAGGAAAACTCTACTCAGTTAAAATTCTAAAGCTCAGTTTGCTGTGCAAAAGTATCCTGACGTCTGTTAAGGATACTAGAAAAACAGGAATATTGTGTAGAAATGTACTAAAACCTGTGCAAATATGAGTTTGTAATTGTATTTATTTTGATCTCAGTTGGTTGATGGAGAACAGCTAATGGAGAATTTTCCAAAATACAGTTTGGCCGATTGAATAAATTTTCAAGTAAATATTTATAATGGCCACCTTTCTTCTTCAGTATTCTTCAGTAGTAGTATATACATAGGCAGATTGTTTTTTTTTTTTACGTTGTCTTATGTTCACTGGGTCATCTTCCTGTAAACAAACAAAAAAAAAAGTTGTTACACCTGATCTTGTTGGTGTTTATTTGCAACGGTTTGATATGCAATCAGTTAAGCTTTACGTGGCCACCATCACTGTGTGCCGTGGATTTATAAGCAAATTGTTCTCCTGTTTGTGTCTTTTAATTGTCCAGCAAATGAATATAATTAGAACTTTATTACTGTTTTTGTCTTCTTTTTTTTAAATATTACCCTTGGTAACAAGTAGACGACCTGACATGATTAAGTCACAAAATGGTGAGAGCTATGATCTAAAATCTGGTTCTTTGCTAAGTTTTGTGGACACAAAGCCTGGTGTTCTCTATAGTAAATGCTTTTTTATGCGTGAATGTATCATGGGTCAGTGTTACATGGCTTACAATAAGAGAACTATAGCTCAAGAGCACTTAAGAGATTTTAAACAGTTCCTAATAATCTATCTTAAAAGATGTGGGATACATTCAGGAGGTCAGAAAACAATCTGTTGTTATCTGTATACAAGCAGTGTCAGTATGAGCACACTGTGAGTGAATGTGAGATTCCCCCACTCTCTCATTAACTGTGGTCAAATACAGGGTTATTTGCACATATCCAGGAAGAGGGGCTGACAGTGATTCTGGTACCTCAAGAAAGCATGGGCACTGACTGATGCTAGGATTTGCAAAATGGGACACTCATAGTTATACATATTGTTGAAAGTTGAAAGTCTCTTCCAAGAGTACTGACATCTTCCTCTTTGTAGGCAGCAGTCTGACTCAGTCTACAGACAAAACAAGCAGCTGCTATCTCATTCTGTTGGCTGGGGTTACTGATCTGTAACTGTGAATATACCAATTAAATGTTTTCTAAAAAGAGTCAGAGGATTAAAGCCTGTGGGATTTATCTTTAGTTTTACAAACCTCATTCAGCCTCTATTTAAGCCAGAGGCATGAATCCCTCTGAGGTTCTTGTCTCTAAGGGTAATGCCTCTCTTGCACTAGCATCATCTTATAAATAGTTCTCTCCGTCATTCCATCCTGCCTTGCTATATGGTGTGATAGAAGCACAACCGCTTTGCGAAACAAACTCTGTGTTTATAGATACACAATTCTAACATTCTCCTAAATCCAGAAAGATTTGCCTGGTGCACATGTCTCATTATGTGGTGTGCACGCAGTTATCCGACCCACCCAGCAGCTGTTGGTGCTTCATAGAGAGCATTCCCAAGGGAAACCTTCTGACAAAACAACGGCTGTCTCACTGGCTATGTGAAGCCATCTCTTAGGCACACTACTGTAGTAGAGTTACTCCCCCTCATAGGACATCCATTCACTGCACAAGACCCAAAATAAAATCTAAGCAGGGTTTTTTCATACCCTTATACACTTCTATTTATGAGATGCATCATGATTTTACTTTACTCACTTCTTGTTAAGACATTACCCTCTGGGCTTGCAGCTACAAGGAAAAATAGCATTCTCAGCTATTTATTAAGCACTGCTCCATGTAAAATTCCTAACATTTTAAGATGTTGGAGGAATTTCCATGTAAGCAAAACCCCAACATGACACTGGGTTATTTAAAATTCCAGTGAAATATAAGTCTGGGCTTTGACTCGATCTTTTCTTAACCCTCCTTTTGGTCTTTTTTTAACTATTCCTCTGTAGATTTGGCCTGAGAATCAATAACTTGCTAGCAGGTCCATCCACTTCTGGACAATTGGTCTCACATCATTTTCAAGCTGTCTTGGATATGAAGCAGAATAAGTTGTTGAATGACTGTCAGCTGCTCAGTCCCTGAGACAACAAAGATAGCATTTCAAAATTCATGCCTTGCACTTGTTATTATGACTTTTTCCCCCTTGATTCCTCCCTGTAGGGCATATTGTTCAAACCCTATCTTTCCCTGTATGATCATGTCAACCTGTAGTTTTCCTGGCATGTCTCCGATTCTGATTGTGCAACACTATCACTTAAAGGACACTTAATCTTCCTGTTTCATTCCAAGAAGCTGCTAACTTGCATGCAGATTTATTGTAAGGTCTGATTTGAACAGCAAAAATCATAACTGATCGTTCAAGTCAAAACATGATCTATAATTTTCCTCAACTTCAGATATTTAATATCTAATCAACTGACATGTTAACCAATTCCAGTCACTTATGATGGCGGCTATGCATGATCACAAAAAATTAGAATGTGAGTATTATTGTAATTTCAAAACAGCGGGTAAAAGCTCTAAGTTCATTCATGCACACATTATTATCTTTGATGTGTGGTAACTACTGACTTGGAAGCTGTTCACGAGTCATTAATTATCACATTAATACTTATGGTTGTTCTACTGAAAGCATTTAACCTTACAGCAGTTTGTTGGTTGCTTGCAGATTAATAAATAAAGCAAAGTTCAAAGCAAGATCGGGTTTTTCTTTTGTGAGATTAATAAACCATGGACTATTTGTAACCCCACAGTGACGTGTCACTGCCTGTTAGGAAGGTGTTTTGCATTTAAAGAACCAGTAACATGACATGTTGTTTTTTATTTTAACGGCTGAATGAAAATGGCTTCTGATGTAAGAATGCACATTTAAATCTTCAACTCAATACACAGGGATTAAAATACACATTACTGTCACCGGCTTTTGCATTTGCAAAACTACAAAAATTCCATGACAAGGTGCTCTCACACTTAACAATACATTATTTTTACATAAATCTAACGACATTAATTAAGTGTTGGACTTTAATTGCATTCATAATACTGTCAAAGAAATGGCAGCTTTGGTCACTGTGTTGCTGATATGCTGATTTTTCAACAAGGGCCTGGAGACTTTGGGCCCTTCTGCTACTTCACAGAAGAAAAACAACCCTGGTACTCAATCAAAAACTGGTAAATAATTCCTTATTACTGGCAGCTTATTCTTTCTTGACTAGTTCCACTAGGAAGTAACTCCCAACCTGTCAAGAACTAGCAGATCAATGTTCAATAATAATGGATCAGCCAAAGCCTAGGCCTGAGTGTAATTTCAGATCTGTGGGGTAACATGAAGAATGCTGTCACAGATGTTGCCCAGGTAAATTGACTGACATTCAAATTTTTAAACCCTTTTATGTATTTATTCTCAAACATATATTTCTCAATATTCCAACAAGAAGTTATGTTTAAACTTCATCTTGTTAGGATGTTTTTTTTTAATATCTTATGAGAAACAGAACCTACATTATTCTATCAATGAATGTGAACAAGCCACAGTCCCAGCAAACTAATTACAGCCTAATGGGCTCGACACATGGCACTACAGCCAACCAGCGAGGGGCTTCATGGACTGACCAATGAGAGCAGCTAGACAGCGCAGTCTGCAAACACCTTGAACGTGGAAGAATGGATCGTTTTAGCTTAATAAAAGGTAGCAGCGTGGCGCCAGAGTGAATTAGTCAAAACGTAGGTTCTGGATTTATCTGGCTCAGCCTCGAGGTCCATCAAATGATGATATTCAGGATTGCTCTTTCCTATTTTATAAACTTGGATGAACCCAGAGTTGTCTTTCTTTTATACTAAACAGCATGATTTCTGTTAATTCCTGCAAAATATTCTGACTCTCCATCTGTCATACTTTGTCACGTCAGGGACTGGTTTGAAAATGTCAAATCCCCACCAATATCATAACCAATCAAATTTTATTAGAGAAAAGCGATCTTAGAGCGCGATGCACGGCACTGCTGCCGTTGCTGTCGTTGGTCGCCTCCCGTGTGTTCGGTTTCACGAAAGTTGCGATGAGTTTCGCCTGTCGCTGTAGTTGGTCGCGTACCGTGTGTCGAGCCCATAAGACTTCAGAAAACGTGTTTTTTTGAAAACTGAAATCTTTTAAGAGTACTTAACGTTTCTTTTTCTGGACTTTCAGTGATAAAAACCAGAAGTGATGGAAAGTGGCTGATGGCTCACCAGCTTTCAGGGCCTTTGACAAAATACTAGGCTTCTAAACCTTCAAAAGGTTGCTAAAATAGTGTGTAACGCTGCATTTAAATATCTTTCTGTCTAGATTTCTATCCATTTATTTACTAAGAGTCTTTTCTCTGAGTTTTATAGTAGGCTATTTTCTGTCTTTATAAACTGGGATTAAGTGTTAAAAGAAAGTCCCAGAAAACCACTTCCTGCTTCCTTGACAATAAGCACTGCCTGAGGGCATGGTAAACCTTTCCTTCCCTATGGGCTCTCAGGAGGTGATGAGTCAGAGCTGGCTAGCTACCAAAGACCTTGGCAAAACAGTTTGACATGTGTGTGTCAGTTAATGCCTCCAAGGCCCCAATGGCATGATGCAGTGGATGTTTTAGGATCAATTGAAGCTCACGATATTTTTTGTCTCTTACTTTTTCTAATCCTGTTTTTTTTTTTTCTTTACTCAGTATTTCTTTTCTGTCATTTATGTGGAGCAGTACAGCTCTGTTGGAGTACATGTTCAGCCGCCTGGAAAAACTTGCCTTAGGCTGCACTACAAACAAGGTAAAACATGAACAACTGTCACCATCTGTGAGGGAAAGTCTTGATGATCCACCAACCTTCAGTTCAGGTTGATATTCATGATTCTGAGCATTATAACTCAAAATTCACTGCATATTAGTATAAGATCATTTTCCCCTTCAATATTTGTAAATGCTTAAATCACAGCTGTATTAATAAAAACCCCTCTTGCTTTATACACCATGAAAATATAAATCTTATTTGTTCTTATTTTTGTACAATCTCATCTTAACAAGTTTAGCAATTTTATTGAAGTATAAATTATTTGAAAAAATACAGTTCCTGTGTAAACTCACCAAGTTTTATGGGATCATGAAGAACAGCCCATCAGCATTAGAAAAATAGAGGAGCTCAGTAAGATCAGCGCTCAGATCAGGTCAGGGTCGGGTGGGCATCTCACTGCCTCACAGTAAAAAGCTGCACAGTAAAACTTCTTTCTTCTCCAAAAGCTGTTCCTCTAATTTGGCAGCCCTGCAGTGAGGGTGAGCTTCTGCAAGGTTCAGTATTTTTCTTTTTCTCAAGGACACTTTAACAAGAGCTGTTGTAGCTGTTTTTGTGCTCATTAGTTCCTCCACAGGATCAAAGCAGTGGCCTGATCGTTACGGCTCTATAGACACACCAGCCCTTGCCTTGGTTTAATCGTTTTGTGCATGGGTTTATGTTTTGACAGCCATCTCATTATCTGAAAGAAAAGTGATGCCTTGAGATTGTTTATGATAAGATTGTTAAGAAAATCACCTTTTCCTTGCAATTATAAAGGATCATCCTGCTTTGATATTGAGTGGTTGCATCAAAAAAGCTATGCAGAGATGCATAATTATATTAAATTTAAAAACAAGTGTTGTACCTTTATTCCTGTCAGCATTTAAGCTTTTAGTTTGATCTTCTTATTACTAATCCATTCTTGAGATGTGTGAATCATGTTAGACTCCTTAACTAACAGATTGCATTCAGTTTGTGTGAAACTGTTAGTAGAAAACAAGCTGTTTTAGAGAAACTAATTATTAAAATGTTTGTTTGCTTTTAATGTCTGCCTGCAAAGACATAATTTACATGATTACTTTAATTAATATTAGAATAAAATAATGACAGAACCAACTAAGCCCTTTTACTAGCTTTCAAGGAAAATGCAATCATTTTACCATGGACTACAATATGAAGAATAGACTTGATAATTAAATTAACAAGGCATTTACACAGCAATTTAAATAGAATATTTTAGATTTTATTGGATCAGTTTGAAAGAGTAATAACATTTCAGCTTCAGCTAGAAATTTGCTACAGAGTGCAGTATCAACAACCAGTTCTGTCACATCAGCCAGCATCCAGTGCAATAAAATGTGTTTCTGCTTGACAATTAAGTAATTTTTTTAAACTGCATGTAAAGAAAAGATCATCACTGTGCTAACACTGATGCATTTAAAAACTACTGATCATTAAATGCTCATGCAGCCATTTTACAAACAGATGGATTAAAACCTGCAAATCAACAAACTGTCGGCTGAAACACCATCATACTGGAAATGTGTTTATCAAACATTTATTGTTCTGATACTTTGACGCCAACATCAAATAAATGATCTTTTCTTCTGTGTGGATTAATTACTGATAAATTAATATATTCTGAGCGTTATAAAAGTGAAAGTCTAAATAGGATTAATTCATTTAATACATCTTGTATAAGCACAAGGAGCCATTAAAATGTGAAAGCAGTAAAAATATGAATGAGTCACCCTGAAACATCTGACAGAACAACACTAGGACTCATAATCAGAGACTAGCAAACATCACAGTCTGGTGGAGGAAAATGTTGTTCTCATTTCTCTCATTCCCACATAGGAGTGTCCTCCAGATTGGTATGGTTGTTTTGAAGAATGGATTGCTTATTGTTTCTGAAGCCAGTAATTCCTTCTACATAAATACTCAGGTGCACCACCTCACCTGTTCTCTCATCCTCCCGTTCATAGCTAACATGTAAATGGCGCCATCTTTACTTCTGAGCACCTAAAACCCAAAGTGTCTTTTATAGCCAAACCACGGTCAGCCAGAAGCACATCACCTGGAACGTTTCTGCAGAAGTCCACTGTTCTCTGGGATGCATTTATCCAAGACGGAAATGGAGGATGAAAAAAATCATCTGGTTAATTTCCTTTTTGTACGCTGATCACGAATCTGTTGCTGCAGCCGAGTACACAACTAAAGGAAAAAATTCATCAGATATTAAAAAGACGAGAGCCACTGCTGGACATATCAACAGACTGCACGTTACCCCAAAATGGAAAATTACTCCCACTATTCTGTGCATTGATGACGTCTGTGCTCATTCTTTGTTCTTCTCTCTTGAACACACCTGGTGCAATGGGCAGGTTCCATTGGTAAAGACCTCCTTACTGTGTCTGTTAGCGAGTTGGGGTGACTTGTTAACATAACAACCTTTTTTTGTTTTGTTTGGTTTTTGTTGTTGAACAGCACTTTGAGCTACACACTGTATCAAAAGTGCTATCTAAATAAAGACTGGTTGATTAATTGAAGACTGTCAAAGACCAAACCAGCTGGAGGCGGTCCAATGGGAACGAGTGAAAGGGGTTCTGTCAAATCAGCGCCATCTCCGGGTAATTCAACCAAGGCACACGATGATAGATGTTTTGTGACTTTAGGCATCTTTACTTATCCCATTGGTGACAAGCTCACTGCACAACAAGTATATTGTCAAGTAATGCTGTTGTTGTTTTCTGTATGCGAACAATGGGCTAGCTAGTTAGCTGCCAATGCCAACTCTATGTTCTGCTTGTATTTTGAACCTGCTGTCTTTCAGTATTCATTCTTGAGAAGTGAGGTATCTAGTTTTTACCATATATGGTTCTCTGTCCTACAGACTGGATTGACACACGAACATGCATTCTATGCAAAGGAGCATCCTATAGGCAAACTCTATGATTGGAGGACACAGGGCTGAGGAATTTTCTTTGTTTGAACCCTATATAAGACAGAACGACACATCAGGTCTTTAGGTCTTCGTTCTGGTTTTGGGACCTCCAGATTTTGCTGCAGAAATCTGTTTTGATGTCTGAACTTTTGTAATAAACTTCTTTTTATTATTCAAGTCAGCGTCCAGAGACGTTTTTGCCTGAAAGCCAATTTTTCCACATCTCCTGATCAAGATACATCAGAAGTAAATATAAAGTCAGCATGTCAACAATATCCCTTAGCTACTCTGGTTACAAACTACAAAGTTTCACCAATAAATTAGTGGTAAATTTCACCAATAAAAGTGGAAGCATCTGCAAAAGGTATAGTTGATTGTCTGTGTTCACAGTGAGATACATACACAAGTAGGCACAAGACTGAGAAGGCAATAAGAATATTTTATTTGTTCAATAAGTACTGCATCAAGCATCTCATACATCTCTGCCTTCTTCCTCTACATCCTGGACTAATGCCACCACAAACTCTGGTGCTGCTGCTACAGATACATCCTATAAAGTCTCATCAACAGATGGATGGAAGCCATCAGAAACACGTACATACTTATTTAAATACCTGATAACTTGCAGTTACATCAAATGTTCACAACACTTACTGTGGTATTTTTTGTCTTTGTCTTGGTGTGTTTCGTCTTTTATGCTCCAGCCTTGTTTTTTATTTCTTTTACACTGATTCCGACAAAAAGCCACAGACCAAGCTGTAGGTATACAATTGCATTGATGTCCTCCGTTATTGTGTTTGTGTCACAAACAAATGACATCAGAGTCAAAATAAGTGGAATAAATTTATCAGGATATGTTTGGTTGAGCTCCAGTAGACTTTATCTAAAAATGAAGTTAACTTAAGTTCGGAAGCAGTGCCACACCTCAAACACACTTCTAATCACCTAACAAGCCTTTTTATACTCGCTTGACTTCCTCTACTGTTTGTCTTGTTCTCTTGACCCCACCCTTTTCCATCCCCCTTTTTTGGGGTCTACCATTCTGCCTTCACTTTTGCTCCAACTCGCTGTCTTTTAATCCCCCCCCCCCCCCCCCCCCCCCCCAATCTCCCATCCCTTACCCCCCCTTTCCTCTTCATTTTCTCTTCTTCCTCCTTCCATCTAGCTTTTGCCCTGTTTTCTTCTCTGTTTCTCCTGTTTCTTTCTTTCAGCTGCTACCTCTCCTGTTAGTTTTGACTTCACTCCTTCCTTTTCTTCCACTTGTTTTCCATTCTTTCTTTCTCACTTTTCTCTTTCAGGTGCCATCTGGGGGTGTTCTCCACAACAGTCCATAGAAGATTCAAGGCGGCACCCCCACTCTGAGTCATCCTCACCGGCTCACCACATGGCCACCCCAGATGTGCTCCCTCCACATCCTCCTTTCACCAACGCCTTAAATCACTTGAGCTACATTGCTGTGTTGTGGTTCTTGCTCACGAATGAGTTAATGTGAAGTACTTGTGTAGGCTAGTTACTGAGTGAGGGAAGTAGATTTTTCTAGAGTGACAAGAGCATATTGTGTTGAGCTGAGTATCTATGGTGCCGAACACATCTCTCACAATATCATTCATTCGTTCATTCATTCATTCATTTTTACCCTAACTGCTGGCTAAGGCAGAATTGTCTACACTTGCTAAATAATTAATTGTACTACTAATAATGCAGAAAAATAAGAAAAATAAGAAGAAAACTGTGTCAACTATAAAAGCTGTTTCCAACTATAACATTATCTAACCACATGTACACCCCATCTCATTGACTGTACTATTTTGAGGTCAAACATTGGCTGGTTTGCAAAAATTATTACCTTTTAGAGAGACGCAAGAATTTCTGAACATGTGAAACCTTGATCACATGTTTTCCAGCTAAGTTTAGTTTTCTTTTGTTAAATCCAAGTGGGAGGAAAAAAATAATTTAGTCCTCAATACCTCCATCTCCTCTTAAACAGCTTTCATTTCTCTAAAAGAAAATTCATTATGATTGAAGGTGATGACCTCCTAAACAATTTTTGATGCATGAATGGATTGCACCAATTCTCTGTTAAGGCCATTGCTGTCTCCAGGAGATATTCAACACTGAATCTGAGCAAAATTCATACTCACAAATAGCTTTTTAAATACCATCAGAGCAGTGGTTCATACGTAGATGCAAATACTGACACGCTTAGTTTTACAGACTGTTAAGAACAACTGCAAGTCTATTGCTTTCTGGTGACTTTTTATAGGTGAGTTATGCATTGAGAAGCCAATGTTTTCTCTGAACTCACTCCATCATTTGCACATGATTTTAAATATTACTCTGCTATCTTTGATTATGATTCATAAGTCAAAAAGTCTTGAAATCTTAGAACCAAATGTTTTTTAAACTTGCTCTCTAGATGTCCTTCAAATTAAGCCCTTGTTTGACAGCTTTTCATCAAAGTAGCGATAGTCTCACTGACTCAAGCATATAGAGGGAAACACAAACTAAACCTGCCTCTAGCATCTGTTCAATGTCACTATACTCCCAGTTGCCATGTCACTTTTAGTATATTACTTGAGCCCATAAATAAAAGGAAATACTTAATGCCTCTGGGGAAATTCTTTCCATTTTCTCCTAATTTGACATTAATATAGCTGCAGCCTGAAGCATTGGCAATGATCATTAAGGGGCAGTGATGCCTTAGTCATGTGAAAGTGGACTCAACAGTGTAAGTGCATGTGTAATGAGAGACGTGTGTAAATTGCTTAGCTATCAAGTAATTTGATGCAATTATTTGAGTGTGCGCATGTGTGTCTGAGTGGCCTTGCGCACCTCTGAATTATTAACAGCTACAGTTACAAATTGCAAAAGCAGAGCAGAGGACTTCAGGAAAACATAACTTTTCATCCTTTGCCACTGCTATGAGAGCACCACAGATAAATATTAATCTCCCTGCTTTGCCTTCATGCCTACTAAGCAGGTGGTGTGTTTTAAAACTCTCATTAAATGCTGCAGTCTTCCATCATCCTAAATCAAAACTTCATTTAATGACTGCTGACAGGCTCTGTTCTGTTCCAGTTCCACTGAAATCAAAACATTTCTCCATGTGTGCCTCCTTGTGTTTTTTAATGGTTTTCTGGATTGTATGGTTAAACTAAGAATTCAGATTCCTGCCACTGTCACTATATATATATATATATATATATATATATATATATATATATATATATATATATATATAATGATCTGGTGGAGCCAGTATTCTGGATTCTAATACCACAGACGTTGCAGTTTGATGCTTTTATATTGGTCCCTTTTATTACATTTTTAACCCCCAAAAGCTACAACAGGGCTGTAGCAACTGTTCACTGGTGCTGCTGTTTTTTGATTGATTCACAGGTCTGTGTTTGTAATGTTAGGTCACTGTTACATCTGGAGAAATGACAGCAGAAAACACCTATAGCAGACAGGAGATCAGACTCAGAGATCATGATGATGATGATGATGATGAAAAAAAAGTCAAGTCGAGTCCCATGTCTTTTGAGTTCAAGTCCAAGTCAAGTCTCAAGTAACAGGAAATGTGACTTAAATGCAACTTGAGTCCAAGTCCCAGACTCAGGTCCACATCTCTGGCGGCCACTGACCATGGCTGCTCTGCAGCCTTTGGTTCTCTGAGTAGATGTGCAGACCTCGAACCTCTGGTGTACCTTTTTGGCTCTCAACAAAATTCTACAATGTGCAACTCCAATATGTAGATGCATTTTTTATTAACTTTCCACTTTTATCCACAGAGCTTAAATCTGAGCTGAGCTGTGTGGTATTGTACTTCAGCCTCCTCTTATTAATAAAATGAATCCAGTTTTTCTCGTTCTTGTTATTACTGTGCAGTAGACAGCTCAGGTTCAGTAAATTCTGGCATCCAAGGAAAAGCATTTTTTGGATGAAGCCAGGACTGTTTGTGAGCTAGTTTAGCTAGGTGCAAACTGAGACTTGGAGATTATGGTAGACTATTCACAATGTTATATATTTAATATTTCTATGTTCTTTAACTGTGATTTGAGGTCAGCTCTATAAATCCTGAATGGAATGTTGATTAAAAACTAAGAACAGCTCCACCCACAATTTTTTTAACACTTCTAGTTCTAACTCATAACACATTTCCATGCAAAAAACAAACAACACTGGAGGTCAATATTACAAATACATAAAATACATTAATATCACAAAGTAACCATGGAGATAGTTGAGAAGCAGCACATGATTTAGGGTAGAAGCCCCTTCATGGGTGACTGCGTGGTGGATGAGAAGAGGAGGTGGCAGATTTGAAGAGAGGAGACAATATTAATGTGAAGTTCTTCCTCCATCTAACAACAGTGCATTAGCAAGGTTGCATAAATCAGAGATGGTTGACTTGTGCTGCTTACGCCTACTTGGTAATGATGGGGATAATACTTTGTAAACTACAGAACTGCACTGACACACGCTTACCAATTGCTTTGGATTAAAAAGAGTTTTAATTTTAATTGCACATTGCATAGCTGAGCTTTAATTTCTTCTTAAACCTAAATCCTCACACAAAATAGTCCCCTGAAAAGTCATGAATGGTATAAGTTGAGTAAAATGTCCTTTATCAGAGGGATTAAAATTGATTGCCATAAACTCGGCCGAGCCTGACACAAAAAACATTTTGTTTTTCTTACTTGCATATCCCAGTCTGCATTTGGTTTGTTTCAAACACTGAATCAGCTTTATTGACACTATTCTTACTTCCTTGCATCTCCTTCAGACCTCAATCATTCTCAGTCTTTTGCTCTTGCTCATGTTTAATCAGTCTACCAGGAACTTGTCTCTACAGGAAACTGAATTATTGATGCTAGAGCCATGAAGAAAAGGAGGAGAAACAAGTTAAAGAAAGATAAAGGAGAATGAGCCAAAGGAGAGAGAGCATTGGCCCAAATTGGCTAATGCAGATTAACAGATTCAAGAAGATTTAGAATAACAAAAACAAGACACAGGAGAGGTATTTGCAAAACAAATCTTGACAAGTGTGGGACGTTTAAGTCCTTAGTTTGAAACCAAATTCCAGGCATGAAGAGATATGCTCTTAGTGATGGAACTTAAGCAATAAAGCATGAACTGCCACAAAACCCTGAAGAAAAGAGACAGAACATTAGTTTTATTGACCCGTTATCTCCTAGTAAGCCATCAAAGTGTTTTAAAACAGATTGAAAATAGGGAATGAAAATACAAGACAACCAAACCAAGACCTTACCATGTTTTTTTTTTTATTCTAAGCCCGAAGCATAAAATTTGGAGTACACAGATTAAGTTTACTGTGAGAGTGCAGAAAGTAAGAAATCAAGAATATAAAAGTAAAACCCCTTTGACAACATTGTGCAGGACAAAGGCCCATGCTTTATTACAAAAGTGTCAAACTCAAATACACAGTGGGCCAAAATGAAAAAAAAAAAATGGAAAAAGTTGAGGGCTGAACTGGTTCAATGTTTATGAAAAACTTATTAAAATGACCGTGTTGCACATACTGAACCTAGAACTAACAGAGCCTATTAGTTATTGCCTATTAAACAACGGAGTGGGGTTGTTGACAAAATTGAGAAGCTCTGTCAGGCTGTTAGAGAACAAGTGAGGTATGTGCTCATGGGAGCCGTGAGAGCACTGGCAGTGCATTCTGGGACCTGTAGTATTATGGTGGTGCATGCACTGATCAGCGGGCCAGCTCTAATAGTGATTGGATATGATCATGCGGGCCAAAGATAATTCATTCCACTCAGGATGTGGCCTGAGTTTGACATATACCTTAGAACATTCTGCCTTACTCTTCTTCTTTATAACAATGATGGTCAAGTCAACCCTAGCAATACACAATCACAAAAACACATGTCTATTAAACATAGACCTGGTTTTGAATTTACAATAGCAGGTGTATGTTTACATTCATTGTTTCATAATTGTCCCAGTCAGAAACCAAATTTAGAGAAAGCAAAACTCGAATTTTTAGACTACTAAATCTAAGGGATTTCTTCAGTTACAAGCTGGACTTTCTTTAGCTACAAGCTTTGGTAATAAAAACCACACAGCTATTCTAGTTCCAGCAGAGTCTAGGGATAGTGAAACCGAGGCGTCATGAAACATCGAATCAAGTTTGACACAACTACCTGAAATCAACTCACTGTGTCAAAACATTTGGCACAGTTAAAGAGCTCCATCTGCTGGCTGTGGGTGTCTGAAGCATCAGAAGGAAAGCATTGACAAGTTTTCCTCGCTGCAGGTCCTTGTCTCATCTTTGACTGTTTTCAATAAAGGAAAGATTTTCTACCATGTGTAGAAATCTTCTGTCATTCATATTAACAATAAAAGGGGGCTGTTAGGTAACATTTGCTCGTACCAATCTGTAATGACAGTAGTAGGCTACTTGCAGCTACAGGTATTTGTAAACGGGAACATATGAGGGAAGGGGTGCTTGTCCAATGTGGATAGTGATTGTATTACTGATTTCACAGTTTTATTAAAATTAATTATGTGACAAATGCTTGTGCAACTATGTGACGTGTCATAGATTTTCATAAAAAAAAAAAAAAAAAATCCCAATAATCAACGTATTGGAACAATGCTCAGGACACTTCCATGTTACATGGTTGACACAAGCTAAAGCAGAATGGCTTGCATAACATCACTGGCAGAGTTCCATGTCTGCTTCACCACCGCTGAGTAAAGTGAAGGGAGCTAACCCTTAAGCTAGCTTCAGTTATATCCAAAAGGAAATACCTTTCTTCTGCCTCCCAACCTCGGTGTGGAAGCAGAAAGTTTAGCAGCTGTTTCTGTCAGAGCAGCACGGTTACTAAACTTTCAGAAATGTTACTTCAAGGCAAAAAAAAAAAAAAAAAACAGACGGAAAGACAAGGAAAATAACTGGTTTTGTTGTTGCTGAACGTTCCTGTGGGTGCGGTGTTTAGCTCAGGTAGCATAGCGGGCCCTTGAAGCAATCCCTGTCCCTGACTCACTTTCTCACCTACCTGCTGAACAATAAATGACACACAATGTTAGACCTGCAAGTTATTTAATAGAAAGTGGAATTAGTTATGCAGAAGACGGATATGCAGATAAACAGATTCGTCTGTTTTCTGCATTGGTTATGCGCGTAATTTGATCCATTTTCAGGGAGCTTAGCTCTCTGTCGCTTGATGCAGAAGACGGAACAATACCACCAGAAATCGCAGAATAGCTGACATGTAACCAGGGAAAGAAACACACCAGAGAAGAAGAAGAGAATCAGGAAGGAAACAAAAAAAAGAAGAAGAATGACGATGAGCTGCAGAAATTGCAAAAGCTTTTGAAGAAAGACAATATGTGAATGTTCAGGGGGTGTTGGGCGGTTGGAAACAACTTTATAGCGATGAACTACTGCTCCCAAACAGTGTCTGAAAAAACCATGGGCTCGTGGGACTGAACTCCGAACTTACCACTGCCCACTAGTCGAGGGGTTGACTTAACAACCATGGCAATGTAAAACACGCATGGAAGTATGAGGATGGTGACGTATGAAACGGACATCGCTATTTATGTACGTAAGGCAGCATAAATGGGCCTTAACTCTGAACTCCTTTCTGTTGACATTTACATGTTTTAACAGCTTATAGATCTGTACATGTTTCTCCTCATTCATCTGAGTTTCTAACTTATTAGACATTTCAGGTGAAAATTGTACACATTTATAAAACACATACACACAAAATAACAATAGATAAAAGTCACGTCTGTTGATCTAAAAAGGAATAAATAAATAAATAAATAAATGAATGAATGAATGAATGAATGAATGTTAAACTTTGACTGTTGACTGTTCCCACTGGAGATCGTGTAGATGAAACTGCATCCTGAGAACTTACCCTTCAAGCTCGAACTCAAAAATATTTTATGATACTGTTTATATTTCACTTATTTTAACCATGAGCTCCCTCAGTAGGAATAAATGTAGATTTTAATAATACACACACAATGAAACAGGAATTTTTATCTTGAAAAATGATCTGAACACTATTTAAATAAAATTAGCAAAACCAAGATTTTGAATAGTTCATTTTGGTAAAGATGAGACAACACTTGGACTCATCATTTGAAAAAGAAACTACAACCCAAACTCAAGTCATTTAGGGCAGAAGTGATTGATTTCAATAAAGTTAGTTGTTTTTATGAGAGAAAAAAATCACAGTTATTTAAAATCAAAATAGTATTTGTATGTAATACATTTAAAAGGATTAAAATTACAGCTATGATATATGTTACTGGAAAAAGCAGTGGAAGTAAACAGTTAATACCTAGAGGCAAATAAAAACAAACTGAGGTGCCATACAGGGACAATGAGGGTTTTAATGTGGTTATTGAGCCAGAAACTAACATTGTGTGTTGAAAAGAATGCCTGAGATTATGCCCATGAGAACAGACAGAAACATTCAAGTTAGAGAGTAGCAACCTCTCCACTTACTCCACTCTTGAAACATTGTATATGGGAATATCAACAACAACTTGCATGCACTGTAGAGTAATGGTGGTAATAAGTAAAACATCTGAGGTTAAACTTTTATTTCAACCTTGCTTGTCAGGTAGGGAAGTGCAATAGATGTTATACACAGGAGAGAATGAATAATGTGCTTTTAAAGTATCCTAGGTTACGTTCACACTGCAGCTTAATTCCCATTTTTTGCCCATATGTGACTCATATTGCATATTGTTCTAAATAGCACAAATCAGATCTTTTAAAATCGGACCCAGGCCGCTTTCATATGTGGTCCTAAATTGGATACATATCCGATCTGTGTCAAAGCAACCACAGTCTGAACAGTAATGCCACATTTCCTGTGACTTTGATGTCACAGAAGTAAGACAAATGTCACAATTATGGTGGAAGGGGAATGAGGCAATTTCAAATTGTTTCATTTATCAACTGGGCATTTGATGGTTCTAATTGTGCAAGTAATACACAAACAAGTGAAGCATCTTGGAAGAAGCAAACTTACTTGTAGTAAAAAAAAAAAGACTAATTAATTTTATCAGAAACGAGTATTACCTAAATGTAGAAACTAGTGCTGGGCACGTTAACACGTTAATCCCGCGTTAACGTTTTTTTTACTGACCGTCAGCTTTGATGACAGAAACATAGCGTCCCTGTCTCCTTTCCCTGCTGCAGTGGTGCTTCTGATGTAATGAAGACAGAACGGGTTTATTAAGAAAGAAGAAGAAGAATGTTTCGCTTTGTCTGTCAAAACTCATACAGATAGACAGAGCATCATGATCTTTGGATGGGAAACTGCTATAAATAAACTATAAATAAGGATGCATACTGTAAGTAGAAGCATATATATATATATATATATATATATATATATATATATATATATATATATATATATATATTTATATATATATATATAATACATATGCTACTATGTAGTTCATACACTACACATCTGATCTCCAGGTCTTGAATCAGTCTTTTGATTCTCTTGCAGATGAGAAATCTCCACGGTCCTAATTAAATAGACTTTTGATGTGCAGTAAAGTAGGCCCTCTGGGAAAACTTTAACATGTGAAGTTTCAGTGTGGCAGTTTTTTTTTTTTTCCTCCCCCAAATGTATTTAATGACATATTAAAATTACATCAGAAGTGGACTTTAAAGGGTTAATTAAAGTGTGAATAAAGTTGTTCCATTGTAGTTACAGTTAGGCTTTTAAGTATACTTCCTAACAAGAAAACTAGACTGTAATAATCCTTTATTAGTCACAGTGCTTTTGCTCTAATCACCCAGATTTATAAACAGCGAGACCAAGCAGTGTTTTGTTTATTTTTTTAATAAGTGTGCCATTTAATTAAATCCACTCATGGATGTTAAGAATTAAGTAGCCATATGTGGATCAGAGCCCACCTTAGAGAAGACACATTTACAACAGAGAAAATGCATTTAAGTGTACCAAAAAGTTGATCAGATAGTATTATGTCTGTGACCCATGTCACATGGGCATTTTACAATGTAATCATATATATGTGTTTTAATTTTATGACCTTATTCCCTTCCTCTATGTGAGCGGTAATTTAATTTAATGACTGTTGGACTTATGCTCACCTCAAGGGATTGTCTTTCTCTTGATATAGACTAATTACTTTGGATCATTTCCACTTCATGTGATGAGATTAGAGAAAGATTTGTGCTCTTTTTTGGATGTCTGTTTCTTCCTCAGCTTGTTAAAATGTAATTATAGTCCCATTTTGCTAATTATGTTTATAATACCTACTCTGTGGTTATTTGCAAGTTCCATAGCACAACTAGATATTGATGTTGCTGTTATCTGTACAGATTAATTCAATTGCATGGGAGCTGCACTGACTCTATTGGCACTAATTTTGGATACTCAGCAAAGCAGCGTCTTCTTACACCAGCCATGCAATACTTGTCTCTCTAATCATCCCTGATCTGCATTTTATTATATAAAAAACAAAACAAAACAAACAAACAAACAAACAAACTATATATATATATATATATATATATATATATATATATATATATACACTGCCATTCAAAAGTTTGGGATCACTTTGCCATGGGATTCAATAGGGAAGTGACCCCAAACTTTTGAACAGTAGTGTATATATATATATATATATATATATATATATATATATATATATATATATATATATATATACATTTGAGAGTAGAATAATAAGGAAGATGTGTTGTATCTTATTTAAACGTAAACCACAAGTACTGTATATGCAACAGAATGCATCCTGCTATGCTGGCCTGCAAGGGTGTTTCAGTGAGCAAGAGAATCAAGTATTTCAGGGCTCATCAGCGAGCGAACAAAACAGAGGAATTCGTCATCAGTCGTATGTGCCATGGGACACTGTTGACAGCTGAGATAGAAATGCAAAACATATTGATACTCATGGCAGAGGAAGCATATGAAGTCTGCTGAGCTCTATAATAAGAGGTGGCCCCATGAGAAAACAGCTAGAATGATGTAGAGCTCAGTAAAGGTAACTAAAAATTAAATATAAATATAATAATAAATACTCATTTACTTATTTCTTGATGAACCAAAATGATTAAACCAATTACTCAATTAACTGATGGAATACCTGATATAGTAGTGATTATCAAATTAATTGCTGCAGCCTTTACTATCGCAAGGCAAGACAAGGCAAGGTAAAAATTAATTTGTATAGTACATTTCATGTACAAGACAATTCAAAATGCTTTATATAAACATTAAAGTGTAACTACACCTCTACTTTTGTGTAACTCCGCCCACTGCCGAGTTTGATCAGGGAGTGGAGAGTGGGTGGGTCGAGATGCATGGGCAGAAATGATTGACAGACAGCAGCTCATCTCATTGGCAAGATGCAAAGCGAGATTCACAAAGCACGTATGCCACAGAGCGCTATTTGAGGTGAAAGACTTTTCCCCTTCAGAATCTCCTCCGCTACACAAGAACAAGGTGGTCCTGACCTGTATCAGTCTGAGCCGTTAGTGCTGTTGTGCTGGCCTGTCAACAGCTCCATTAGGCTCCAGAACGCTTCGGGACTCACGGCAGGTTGTGGCAGCTGCAGGAAGTACTGCTGCAAGTTGCCGCTGCTACGATTTGAGCTGCTGTCTGTCGCCAGATGAGGATCAAAAGATTAAAAATAAAGTCTGGTGTTACTTTTACACCCCTCTAAAGCACAAATCTGTCCCATTGTAGGAATATTTAATCAGAAACTCTGTA
Organism: Melanotaenia boesemani; assembly: GCF_017639745.1. Lineage (NCBI taxonomy): Eukaryota > Metazoa > Chordata > Actinopteri > Atheriniformes > Melanotaeniidae > Melanotaenia > Melanotaenia boesemani. The sequence goes on from NC_055685.1 coordinate 24,959,664, forward strand.
AAAGAATAGAAGTCTGAAATTAGCAAATCTACAGCAAAGAAGTACCCATCCCTTCATATGCATTGGTGGGCGTGGTTTTTCTATCCCTGCTAGGTGAGGATCCGTCTATCTACATCTGGTGGGAAGGGGGCTGTAGGGTTTTTAAAAATTTCTCATGACGTAAATACGGCTCTATGTCATGAAAAAGAAAACCTGGTTTTCCCCTGTGGAGGGCGTCATGAGCCATTTTTTTAAATCTACACAATCTTTTTTTTTAATAAATTAAAAATAAAAAAAACACATTTTTGGGTGTACTACCACTTAAAAAGCATTACAGCTGGCTGCAGAAAACAATAACAAGTGCATTAAAAAACAACTTTAAAAGAAATAAAAGAAATTTAATAAAAACATAAAGAAAAAAGCAAAAATGAAATAGATAAAATGCAAGAGATAAAGCTCCACTGTAAAGAATTTAACAGTTGTTTTGATTAAAGGCAACAAATAGAAAAGTTTTTAACCCTTATTTAAAACTGCTGAGAGTTTCAGCAGATCTTCAGTTTTCTAGGAGTTTGTTCCACATGTGAGGAGCGTAAAAGCTGAATGCTGCCTCTCCATATTTAGTTCTGACTCTGGGAACGGAAAGAAAATTTGACTGTAATGACCTGAGGAATCTGATAGGTTCTTAACGAACCAGAAAATCCTGAATGTATTTTGGTCCTCAACCATTCAATGCTTTGTAAACAGAAGGATTTTCAAGTAAATTCTTTGACAGACAAGAAGCTTCAAAAGCTGTTAATTCAGTTTTGACTTAATTTAACTAAAGGAAGTTCTGGCACATCAAATCTTTAATTTGATTGATGCAGTTGATCAGAGTTTGGATTGAACTGTAGTCTCCTGGTGAGATGGTTATGTAGATTTGTGTGTCATCAGCATAATTGTGGTCACATATTTTGTTGTGTGTCATAATTTGAGCAAGTGGCAGCATGTAAGATGTTCAACAGCAGTGGCCCCAGGATGGAGCCTTGGGGAACTCCACAGGTTACTTTGATTTGCTCAGATTTGTAGTTAACTATATATACAAATTATTCCCTGTCTTTTTAAATAGGACTCAAACCAATTAATTGCAGTGCCAGAAAGTCACAACCAGTTTTTGCCGGCCTAGTAAGACCGTGTCAAATGCAATACTGAGATCTAGTAGTGACTGAAATGTTTCTGCTATCTGTGCTCAAGCTGAAGACATTAAGGACTAACTAGAGCAGTCTCAGTGCTGTGGTGTGGCCGAAAACCTGACTGGTACAGTTATTTAGTGTCACGAAGTTGTGTAGCTGTTAAAATACATATAATACAAATACAAATACTATAATCTTACTAAAAAGGGGCGGTTTGATATCGCCCTGTAGCTGCTCCTGAGAGTACAAGCTTTATTGCTGTTCTTAGCAATTATTTCAGAAAATAAAGATTGTTTTGCTTTTCGCAGCTCCTCAGTATAAATCCTGTCTCTCTGTATATATCTTATAGTGAAACTGCAACTTTATTTTCCGCCACCTGCCTTCAACTTTTCAACATTCTTGTTTTTCAGCTCTTGCCAGCATGGCATTTTTCCATGGATCTCTCTTTTTGGTAGCGATCACTTTCACCTTGGTGGGGACAATGACATCAGTAATGCTTGTAATTTTACCATTCCAAAAGTTCATCAACTGAAGGCTAGTGGAGGGGGGTGATAGAGAGAAACCCTGTATAACCATTTCAGTGGTATTTTAACTAATGTATCATTTCTTGGTAACCTCTGTTTTGGCTTTTTTGTTGACAAAAACAGCACTCTCAAAGAAAACACAGGAATGATCAGACAGAGCAACATCCATCACCACAACCTTGAAATTATTTCAAGGCTAGTGGTTAATTTGTATCATTTCCACACAATCTATTCACTTCCACATTCACCATTGAATCTTTGTTTCCAGCTTGGTGATCGTCTGTAGAAGTTTGTAGCTGTCATCCGTAGAGAGTGGAAGAATCTTGTGGCTGGTTAGTTTAAGCTCCTGAGTAACTTTAGATAAGGCTTCTGCTATTTGTAGGCCACGCTGACGAGACACTAACAAGATTATAGGAGTCTTAAAAAATACAGTAGTAGTATCCAACCAAATCTACCACATAATATAGCCTCAGTGATTATTGAGTATCCAGGAGCCATTGCGCATAAATTTTTGAGTAGAAAAATAAGAATATTGGCAGAAAAATGCAAGCGGAGGGGAGAGTGAAGCAGAAAAGTGTCAGCAGGGGATAAGAAGCAGGAAAGGGATTTTTCAGAGCCAACATAGTGCACAGAATAAAAGAGAAAGTCTTGACTACAAATCCTTTTGCAAGGAAGCTTTTGCCAATACAACTGTTTATTACCCCGCACCGCTATTAGTCCAACTACGTGACTGACTTCCTGAATCTAGCATTACCTTTGAAAGTTTCCCCCCTTTTTTTCTTCTTGACAGTTGCCAAATGCTTACGTCACCATAGGCTTTCTCTCATCATGTCAAATGCCCTGGGATAAGTTTTTTATCGTAAACCGATGCTACATAAATAAAAGGTCAGTGAACTGAGTTAAGACTGACATAGAAATGCTGGCCTCCATGCCATGTGGTAGGGTAATGAAGTACTGTCACTTAGTTGACTGGAATCCAATTGTTTTGGAATATGGTTCCTCTTTCAGAACCAATTTTGCACAGAAGGAGGGATTGAAAGGTTGGTCATCCTGGTCATCGCTATGCTAATATCCAGTTGTTGTTGTGTATTTGTTTCAAGGTGTGTCAACAAGACCAAATAGCAGTAAAGCAAAAACTGTAACAAGTAAGAAGGCTTTATGCATTGTGATATTTGCAAAATGAACCAATTTAGGTTGAGTTTAAGGTTTGAATCCTGAATTATTAAATACTTTGTTTCTCTCAAGGTAATGAAAAAAAAAAGTAGAAAAAAGTCTTTGTACATCTCATGCAAACAAAAATATTCTAGATCAAAGTATTTCAATGTCTGAAATAAATCTTTATTATTATTCATACATTTTTGTTAATCAAGCCTAACAAATAATACCAATAAATTTCTATGTGAAATAAAGAATAAAGAAATCAGAGCCGAAGACCTGCAGCATTGAGTTATAGTTCCTAGTCGGACCTGTTTAAGTGACGGACCAGTTTGAGCAACAGTAGAGAAATCATTCATGAGTCTGCTTCATCAAAGAGCCTGGTCAGCTCTTTGTACGTAATTACACATCAGCATTGCAGTTTACAGTGTAATTCACATGTTTAGTTTCAGTAATGCAGTTTATGACATTTGTGACTGCATCAGTTTACTCGAGTTGCACTGACGGTTAAAACCTTCATTTTGTAGAAATACTGTTTAATCTGCCCAGCCTCGGCATTAGGCCTCAGGCTTATTAGTGGTTATAGTGTAAATGTGTTGATATAGAGAATATTGTGTAACTTTACTGAGTTACTGTGTAATTTTATATTTTATTGTGTAAAAGACACAAGAGGCATTATAATATTGTAATGTTTGTTCACTGTTTATTCTTTCAGTCCTACAGACTTAAATGGGATAAAAAAAAAAGCCTAAGAAATGAAACTGAGGAAGTAAAGAGAACAAAGATAAAACATCAATTCTCAACAAGATTTCTGGAGTTTCCCAACTTCATACTGTTAGCTATCTGTCTAGCTGTACAAAGCTGAGGGCAGAATAATAGATTTGATTAAAATGATAAAGTTTACACAAAACAGCACAGTCACCAAGTAACTAACATTGATTTTTCTTCATATTTTTTTATGTTATGTTTTTAAATGTCTTTTAATGCAACAATTTTTAAATTTCAGTTTCTAAAGACATGCCATCCATCTCTATGAATAGATCTTGGAAATTTAATACTGCTCATGCTTTTGCCTTAATAATTTATTGATTTTGGACCTTTTGATGTCAACCTATCTAAACAAGGTTCATTATCATTCATTCTTTAGCCTTTGAGACTGGATGAGCATGAATATTTTTCCACCATCATTCTTTATATTTTTTACTGTACTGTACTAATACTTATACCAAAGTAATCATGCTTTTTTGCCACCATACTGTGAGGAAACTGAGCTGTCCTTGCTAAAAACATATTTAGTATTAACATCAATCTGCCAAAGTTTAAATGTTTTCTGAAGCTCACATATTCAAAAAAAAAATCAGTTTCTTCCAGATGGTGTCAGGCTATTGAAGGAAGAAGCATATGGACATTGAAGGGAGAGCTTTCTGAGGCAGCGCTGTCATTTGTGGAAGATGTTTTTCTTCTTTAATAGAGTCACAGGAAACAAATGTTTTGTTTGAAGTGAGGAAAACAAACCTGTAACCCTAAGTGCTTTGCTCAAAGATATATCATTAAAGGTTGCTGACAGAGAAGAAGACGTGCATTATTCAGACACACACCAAAAGACAGCATTTGCCTCATCTCTGTCCATTCCTGAACAAGCCATGTGTAATGTCCCAGCATTATTTATTCTTTATAGGTGTATTTAAGTGGTAAATTGTCGTAACTTATATATGGTTTCACTTCAGTCTTTTAACCGGCCACATGTCATAGCTTTTTATGAACTTCTCAATGAAACATGCATTCAATGAGTTATTAGGTCACTGATACTCACTTCGGTCCTACGAGGGCCGCAATCCAGCAGGTTTTCCATGTATCCCTGCACCAACACACCTGAGTCAAATTAGGTGGCTCTAACAGCCAATCAGGTTCTACACAATGACTCATTAATTTGACTCAGGTGTGTTGGTGCAGGAATACATGGAAAACCTGCTGGATTGCGGCCCTCGTAGGACCGAAGTGAGTATCAGTGTATTAGGTGATGACCATGGACACTGGTGAGTGAATTTGTTAAAGGAATCAAACCTTCAATCCTGTAACAACTGGAAAACCTAATTGCTGCCTCAGCTACAGTGGCATAAGATTATTAAAAAAAATACTCAAAAACAAACAGAAGTGATATATCAAGTCTGTACCAGAAAGCATAGATTACATGCACCATATAACTAGCGGTTGGCACGTTATGCTTCTGTTGTGTTATGTTTTCTGGTCTTATGAGTATGCAGTGCACACCTGGGTGTTTCATTGCAAAGTTTCATTGCCCACTGGAGAGCTGGCATGCACACTACATCATTTGCGGTTCTATTTGTGTTTTGCCCTGCATGGAGGTAGTTTTCAATCTGCTGTTGTGTAAGTGCATTCTTTTTCAAATATGCAAAGGAAAAAGTTTAGTGTTTTGTGTGAAAACATTGTGGTGTAAACAGAGCATGAGAATGCAGCCTTCTGTCTTGAGACATGCTTTCATCCACCTAAGGTTGTCTTTCATTTAGGCAGGATGGATGTGTGAGCTGCCTATGATTGCCCCAGTCACGGGGATGTAGGTATTTCTGATTGATGGCAAAGCGACCATCAGACAGGGGTAGCCCTGGGAAGAACCTGGGGCCACATTGTATGTTGGAAGTGTTGATGATTGATGTGCCCTGCAAATTACATTTGTGATTTGGTGGTGTAATCTTTGCCAAGTGATTTAGACCATAATTAAATTACCTTATATTCATGTTTTCTATGACAACTTCTAAGATTTTACTTTACATTTAACTTCACCTCATCCCTACTTACATGAATACAGTACACTGAGGAAATAAGGGCCATGTGATGTTTATTAACATTTGCAGAGATGGAAGACGAATACTTGCTGAAGGTATACCCTATATGCAGAGTGCTCAAATAGGATGATTTAAAAGATTAAAGCACAGGGGAAAAAAGCCTGTAAACAAAAACTAACCTTTACACAAAAAGTACAGCAATTTCAGTTTGGCTGACAATGAGGTATAACTTGAAAGGATCCTGCTTCTGTGGGATGAGCAACACAACTAAACACGTGAGTTTTGCCCCCTCAAGGAATGTCCTTAAATGCTCTGCAATATTCTCCTGTTGGTATTTACGTTTGTTTTGAGGTGCTTGGTGGAGTGGATGATTACACTCTCCCAATGTAATAAGGTAAAACAACACATATTGGCCATTTTTACAGTTTATTAATTTTACTCTCTCAGGGACCTTGAGTGGCAGGATCCATATGTAGCTACAACTGCCTCGCACCTTCTCTTAATGCTGGTCACCTTCCTGGTCATATATTGCTGTGGGATGGTATCACATTTCTCATCCAGGAGTTCTTAAAAGCCAACCAGTGTGGCTCTGTTGGTCACTCTGGCAAGTACAGCATGCCCAAGCTGATCCCACAAGTGTTAAATTGGGTTGAGGTCTGAACTCACAACAGGCCATATCATCCTCCCCACTGTCTGGAGGTACCAGTTCTTTGGAGGTCTCCAATCCTGGAGGTACTCTGTGATGATTCTGATTCTGTGGAAAAGTGCTGTCCTGGAGGATGAAGTTAGGTTCCAGATTCTAGAGGAACAGGATCACCAGAATGGCTCGAGAATCTCATTCTAATATATGTGTCCATCAATTAAGTGCCAGGTACCTGTAATACATCTTTGACTGACACACACCTGGCAGGACTTGAAGCTCAAAACAAGAGTGAATATGAACAGGAGAATATTGCAGGGGATTTTGCCACATGTTGAGCTGTGTTGCTCATTCAACAGAAAGGTTGATTCTTATAATACCTCATTGTAAAGGTGACAAACTAGGCTTTTCAACAATATATAATACACCACCTGGTATAATTAAAGGAAAGAAATAAAACACAAATTGTTTATTTCCCTTGCTAAACTTATATGAAAATTGTTAATAATATGAATTAGTAGATACCTGCTGCTATCAGACGGCACAATTACTTTCAACTATAAAGTTCTTCCTCTGAAGAAAAAAGTTGTAGACAACACCATGGATAGAGGAATAAACACAAACTATGAGGAAATAATGTGACAAACTTCAGTTGAACTTAAAAACATTTTTCTTCACACACACACACACCCACACACACCCACACACACACACGTTGTCTCTCAAATTGTCTGCTGGTGAAGATTTCAAAGACATAATGAGCCGGAAACTACTTTACTTGTCTATAATGAGGAAGCGCTCATCAAATTAAAATGGCTTCAAAGATGGTCAGATGTCAGTTTCTTTTTATTCTTACAGTGAGTCTGTTCTCTTCATTTGGACTGCATACTCTGTAACCCCTGTGTTGAAGATAAATATTGTACTTTGAGGTACATCATTTGTTTCCTACCTCAGCCTGGTTTCTACCTCAGATAGTTTAATAATTCCTCAATAAAAAAGATCATTCAAGCAAGTTTTTCCTCATGTTTTTATACTGTAGGATTGAATGCTCTTTCATTAGGGTTGCATTCAAGAAGAAAAAAAAGATGGATGGTAAGCTGTTTGGTATAAAAACATTGATTTAAAGGTTTTTTTTTTTTGAGAGACTATTGGGGGAAAAAAGCAAAAACTTAGTCTATTTTTTTATCTACAGAAAAAGTAAACATGCATCAATCAAACAAAACAAAAAAACCTGCAGATTAGACTACAAAGCCAAAAGGTTGGCAGTTTTAAGTGCTTCACAATTTGAACTTTTTATCCTGCTGGATATAAAAAAAAATCCCTTTATGCACTCACTGCCACCTTGAGTCCTTTATAATAATATTTTTTTTTTGTCTCACTGTGTGGTTTGTTTTTACTTGCTAAACACTAATAAAAATATTTCAAAGTATATTGTTGGTGTCACTAAGTCATTCAGCTGTGCTTTGTTAATTTCCTTAAAAATGGAGTTTTACTTATTCATTTATTTTACAAAATATGTCCGTCCATCCATCCATCCATCCATCCATCCATCCATCCATCCATCCATCCATCCATCCATTCCTATGAAGATCATAAATCTCTGGAAAACAGGGCACAAAGCTGGAGTGAGCTCCTCTGCAAAAGTCTTTAAGGAGAATCCCCAACTATTTCAGCAGAACCAGCAACATGATGCAGTCATTTCCTGGGTCCAGGCTTAGGTTTAGGCAAATCAACAACTGTAATGGATAGAAGTGTCAGCTCTAGACTTGGAGATCAAGGCCCTGTGTTCACAGTGGCCAAGCATTGTCACACAGGGCCACCTCCTCTACTGCTGCTGGAAATCTCCAGCAGCCAGCGTGACAGCTGGAGGTTTTGCAGCTCTTGGTCCCCTTTGGGGTGAGAATCTGGGCGTTCAGAATGGTTCATGATTCATTGAGGGCAGCGCACTTTGTGTTTACAAAGAGCCTGCATAGACTGAGAGAATGTTTCTACCAGCCAGCATGCTACCATGACGTGGAGGGGTTTGTCCACTGCTGGGACCCAGCAGCAGCATTTGGTCCATACTTTATGTTTTTTTTACTTAACTTTTCTAAGCATATTAAGCGGCCTCTATTTATAGTATAGGTACTATAAATACCAGCCTTAATTTTAAAGAAGAAATTATAATTTTCCCTCTTGGTCTCTTGCCCTATTGATTTTCTCAGCATGACTTTGAATGCATTTAAAATATACATTTCACAGCTGGTTGTATTCCTGCCAGCTGTTATGCATATGGTTTTTATTATACCTTCAGGCATGAAGTATGTTCATTTTATTTGACTTTAGTGATTGTTAGGTGAATATGTCAAATGAATTGCCTTTAGCTCCAACATGAACAGGAATTACCTTCTGCCAATATGCCTGTGAACCTGTTGCTCATCTGTGCAAGAAGCTCTTGGAGTTGATTCATTAATCCAGGATCTGCCAGATTGTTCAATCTTCCACTGCAGAACATTCCTGCCATGTGATCTTTTTTCCCCATTTTTCTTGTGGACCTTTAAGTGATTTAGCCACTCTTTGCAGAAGTTCAGATCCTGCCTCACGTCTGCTTTTCACCATTAAACTCCTAAGTCAAACTCAGTAATTTAAAGTTCTTCTCAGTGTTGCTTCTCATGTCTCTGAGTTCCAGCATTACATACAACATAAATAGTCCCTTTAACTTTTGAAATGTGGTTTCTGCAAGAAATCTAGATTATTTTACATGCTGTTTATGTGTTTATTTATTTGAGTGTGTACACTCTGCATGACACCAAAATTTCAGCTGCTTTGAAGATAAAATCCTTAATGAGAAAATACACTGTAATTAAACGTACATTTGGCTGCCCTGGAGAGACAGAAAGGGAAAAACAAGATTTTTTGTGTATCTTAGAATGATCTGCTTTGTGTTTGTCTCTTTCTCAGTTTCTTAGTCCGAACTCAGTTTTCTTATCTTACCACAATTTCAGCAGATCACACTTTTTCATGTAATCACAGACCCACAGTGTACCTCCATGTCTTCCCTTTTTTTCTTTTTCTTTTCTTTTTTTTTTTTTTTAATTGGTGTGCAGCATCCACCCACCAGCTGTCAGGAGAGAGACCCATCTCTGAGCTCCAAGCCAGCCAATTACTGTCTAGTCGAGCTTGCGCTGAGAAGACCCAGTCAGACATCCAAAAACTCCCAGAGGGTTCTGCTAAGGCCGCCTGGTGATAAGGGATAGGGTCAAGGCAGGTCAATGCTGGGGTGGTTCCCCCTCATCCTCTGCTACGCCTTCTTCTTAATGGATCTGACAAACATGAACTGCTCATAGCCACAAGGTGTTAAGTGAGAGCAGAGAGGAGGGAAGGAGAGCAAGAAAAAAGATGCAGGAAACAGAGGGCTGAGAGTCAGAAAGGGGCAAACAAGGCACAACAAAGAGTGCAGAGTGTGATCGAGTAGTAATGGAGCTGATTATACATCAAACATGCTCTTCCAGTGAATATGAGGAATGTTGGAGTTTGAATGAAGAAGATCAGAAGGCACTTCATAAAAGAAACCAGTCAAATTAGTTTACAGATGGCAGACTGGACAAGGGAGGCAGGAAGTCAATCAGGAGTGATGCAACAGGAGAGAAGCTGGGGAAGAGGCTTTGTGAGAGGCATGACCAGATGCTAAAGCTTGTTTTTCCAGTTGTTCTCCTGACAGAACAAACGTTATTCCCTGTTTGACCAACAGCTAACAACTCTGACTATACAACTGCATGTACTTTATAACTGTTCCATCTTTGGTCTCAAGCAAAACACATGAAACTGACAGTCCAGTATGGAGAACATGGTCTACTGTGTTTTGTTTCATGATGAAGAACTAATTTCGCTGCAGAAGCATAGCCAGTATTTGGCAATAAAGTAGCATGATTGTGACAAGGAAGAGAACCCATAGCATTTTAGGATTAAGACTGCAGGTTTTAAGATAATTAAATTATTTTAATGCACGTCTACATATATGAAAACATAGTTAGACATATTTTATATGGGCCAAAAATATATGCTTTCCTACTGGAACTTTCTGACAAATTTAAATAGTCTAGTTGGATTTTTGCTACCGTTTGTTTTATTCTCTATCAAAATAATTCAATTTTGTTTCAATGTTGTTGTTTTTTTTTCTTTATCACATTCATCTCTCCACTTCCCTACAATATGAATGGCTTTCTGACAACCACCCTTTACTGACTACCATTTCCACTGAGGCCTCAGTGGATAGTCTGCTTTTTTTTTTCTTTTTTAATGTCTTTAAGACATCACTTTCAGAAATCCCCATCTGTTGTGGATAATATTGGTCTACCACTTCTTTTGTCCTCCACTTGCTAAGTTTACTCAGTTTTTTAATGACACACTCCACACCGTGCAACGATTTGCAATGTTTTCTTACAGCTTGGGAATCAATTTGTTGGTTCAAAAATACAAAGTTTAAGTTTTAAGTGGCAATCCCTGCTTGCCTGCAAATATACAGCTGTGAAAAGTAGAACTGGACTGAATTTAATGTAGGATGAATAACAAATACATGGTAAAACAAAAAGAGAACACCAGATCATTTAGTGGAAAGTAATGCAATAATTTATCTTTATATATTTTAAAGTAGGAGCATTTTAAAGACAGGATTCTTCTGTTTAACTTTTGGGGGAAATGCAGTTGTGGTTGTAGGACAGTCTGCCCTCACATCATCAGCATCCTGCTGCTCAAGGTGTTTAACACTTAACCTGCACCTAGACCTTGAGCTGACTCATTGAGAGCCTAATACAACAGCCCTGACCTTCCAAATGCAGTAAGTAATGCTGAAGAAAACTTCCAGAGACAGCAGCAATTAAAACAGGCACAGCTGGAATACTGAAGGGAAATTTAAATGGAAATCTGAGCTGCGTCATGTGTCAGTGCTAACATGAATGCACATCCCTACTGATCTACAGTATGACTCAGCCAAAGTGACATTTTATCACATTAGTGTTGTTGTTTAACAAACCACCTGTTGTGTCACTAAGAGAAGATGTAAAACTAAAATGTCACTCGCTCTGTATTTTTTTTTCTTTTTTTTATGTGGAGAGTTTTACACAATAAAGATTCAATAAAATGAAAATAAAAAAACACAAAGCACCATTGGGTGCCCAACAAGAAGGGTTCCAGTTCAAACCATGCATGGATGGGTTTTCTTTGGCTTTTTGACAGGTACAAGAATATGCACGTTAGGTTTATTGGTGTTTCTAAATTCACCCAGGAGTGTGTCTAAGGCTCCATTATTACTGCAGCTCAATGCCCGTATGTGACTGAGTTCGGGTTTGTAATAACAGTCCGAATGGCAAAAATCTTTTTTTTTTTTTCTTTAAGAAATCCAATCCAAGCCACTGTCATTTCTGGTCCTAAATCAGATACATGTCTGACCTGTGTTGAAGCAACCTCAGTCTGAACGGTAATGCAGCAGCTCATCAGATGTTGACATCAGTGACACAATACTGCGTTCCGTCCTGCTTCTCGCCTGATAGCAACTGTGATAGACCAGACTAGACCCAGCGCTATGGATGGCAAGGTCGGCCCATTCATTAATCACCTCTTCCCATCCAAGAACTAGGCTTTTGTTAAATTTATATAATTTTTTTTAAAGACTTTTGTTTATTCATTTTTGGTTACAATACTATAGCAAAAATTATACTATAATCTCCCCTCCCCCATCCTGATGGAGGTAAAATAAATAAATAAATAAAAGCTTGATAAGGTGTATCACCGAATCCTAGTATGGGATAGCCTCCTACTCTGTGCAGTTATCCTCAAATTGTTAAATCTAATTTAGAGTTTTTAACAAATGACATGAATTGCTGCCAGGTCTCATATCTGCCTATTGAACCTCTCAGTGTGGATCTAATTTTCTCCAGATGCAAAGAACTGCATTAACTCATTAATCTAGAGATTGTGGGTGCGTGGTCTCTCATCTTTCCATCTAAGGACAATTAACCTTCCTGCAATCAAAGATGCAAAACCTATTGAATTTAATTTATATTTTGGAAGATCCTCCTCAGGGACCTAATTTATATACTTTTAAATGTCATTTTTATTTATAACCATTTAAAAAAATATATTTTATATTGCTACCAGATAATCATAATTAGAATCAGTTCCTGCATGTGCCTTTTCAGCTGTGAGAAAACTTATCTTTCAAGCTATTTTCAAGTTATGTGTGTGTGCGTGTATAATCTGTAAGTGCAAAATATAACGATTACAGCATTTGTCTCTGGGTCATTGACCAGCGTCATTGAAGTAGTATTAGAGACTACCTTTGGACAACAGACATAAGAAAGTGGCTCAACAATAACATAAAGAACAGGTATCTGGTGACACACTGCAAGAATCAACCAATTCCAGCAGCTCGGATGATTTCAGCAATTCCAGCAATATAGCAACTACTGCATGTGTCCCTCTTTCTCCCTTCCCTACGTCCAGAAGTATCATCTGCTACTGTATTACACTCAGTCTGAAGCATCCTTACGAAGTCACAGTATTTTTAGTACTTAGGTTTTTGTCCACTGCACGTTTCTTTATTTTACAGATTTGAAGTTCCACAAAATTAAACAGGATAAGTTTGATGCGCTGGTAACCCTTTTTAAAAAAAGTCAAGTTATGTAAAATACTTATGCAAGTTAGTTACTGAGCATTCCACCACGGTTCCTTTTAACTGAGATTTAGAACTTTGTCGAGTTGCAAGATCATAATGAAAGTGTCTGAACTGCACAGAGGGTCTGTGTTTTTTATTTGATTGTTGGTTGAGACAAGACTGAATTTGCTGTTAATAAATTAAATGTTCTATATTCTGCTGAATCTGTTGGGTAATAATATCAGCAGGACCAATTTTTAAGTTTAACATAACGAAAATACTTCTTTTTAATGGTATTCTATACCTAATTTTCTTCAACATAGGACGAATATTGAATTCTTAAACTGGAATTTGTCCTTTTATAAAATGAAAGTTTACTTCATAAATGGGGTTTGTCCACAGCAGTAACCCAAGTCTCTATTTTCTATTTTGTCAGACAGATGAGAAAAAAGTTCTTTGTTACCTTGACATGTTTCGACTACATCTGTTGTCGTCCTCAGCAGGGTCATGTGTTACTGTAATATGTCTTATCAGTGGTTAAATTAGTTGTTTTTTTGTTTTTTTTTGGTGGCTTGCCAATGGTAATACTCCCTTTTAGCCATCAGGCTATGCATCAGAAATGGCCCTGAAAACAGATTAAATTGTGCACATAAAGGATGCAGAGGTTGGATGGAAGGTACCATATCTGTCTTTACTGTAGAGCAGGGCCACTGTCCTGCAGGTTTTAGATGCTTGTCTGCTCCAACACCTGGTAAAAAATTTAAAGGATCCTAAAGCCTATCACATTCTGTACAATGACTTGTTAATTTGAGTCAGGTGTGTTGGAGTGGGGGGAAATCTAAAACTGTCAGGAAAGTGGCTCTTGAAGGACTAAGTGTAATGAATAAAAGAGCTTTTATACCTTCATTTACCATTCACAGCTCAGCAACTGTTGCTGTGTTGGCCGTCTACAGTTCTTTGCAATCAGTTGCCCGTGCATTTTGCCACATTCCCTATAACATATACATCATAAGAAGGGGCATGATTACTACATTGTGGATTGAGTACCTTGACAAATATGTTTCAGTGCTCCATGCTGAGGGTGGTGGAGTAACTGGAGAGAAAAGGGGGAAAAAAGAATGAATGAATGAATCCCTCTGCGTTTCTCAGTTTCCTACTCTCTCTGTCTCTCAAATGGGAGGATAGAAGACGTCCTGCATCTGCTCCACACTTGGTGGGCTGTTGTCGGCATAAACAATAAACCACCTGTTTTTAGAGCACACGTTCGTTACTGAATACTTGAGGATAATTGCTCAACCCGTTGTTCTTTTTTTTCTGTGGCTGTTGGTAAGTGGTAGGCAACATTGCTTGCAATCAAGCTGTGATTATCTACATGGTGTGAGAACAATCTGAGAAAATTGCCCTTGAATTGTGATGCATCCTGTAACATTAAGGTCCCTCTTGGATTAAATGTTTGGCTGTGGGTGGTGATCTACCATACAGCTGCAGCTGAGTTTTGCAGCAGGACAAGAGAAAGAGGTAACATGTTTCACTTAAGGAGGTATTTCAAATATAGAAAAGCAAACAATCAATTATTAATGATCACAGTTTAGGCCACTGGGTTCAGCTACAGTGGAAAAGCCTATTACTGTCATGGAAGATGTTTTAAAATTTGTCTACTTTGGAGATTATTAAACATATATTTCTTCAAACCTTAATTATTGTAATATTAGTGGGTCTAAGACAGACAATCATTCACGGGCATGCTCAAACCATGTTGTTATAAAATATAGCTTATCCATTTTTTTTTTTTTTTACAGCTTTTCCTTTGCTGTTTACTGTGCTTGTCTTAGTAAATAACATATTTGTTTGCTGTGACAAATTTTTTTCTACAGTGTTTCTATAGCCACCAACCTTCTTTCCTCAGAGCAGATCTGCCGTTTTATCATAAGCCAACAAAAATAATTTTTACAATATCCAATAGACCAAAATTTCCAATACCTGTTCTTGAAGATAGTATTTCCAAACTCTAAAGAACATTGTTTTCACAATTTTAGTACAAGAGCGTTTGAATGATTCTTTTTAAATACATACATATATATATATATGTATATATATATATATATATATAATCAATGTGTATAGATTTCTTTTCTGTATGTGCAAAAGCTCGTTGTAGAGTTGCTAGGTAGAATTCACATTTGAGGATAACTATTTTGATTTAAAAAAAAAGAATATCTAAATGTCTGTGCTGAATACACTGCAACTATGCATGAATTATATACATACATATATAATATAGTAGGGTAAATCTATTCACTTATACCAAGTATAAGCATCACAGGTGCATATGGTGTTCAATAGGACAGACTTTTTAATCAAATATTTTAACCATGGATTTATTTGGATGCATTTTAGTTTCATGCAGTCAATTTAAAAGAAAGGAAGTACACCCCTTCTTCTAAATATTAGTTTAATGTATTTTGCCATAAAAAAGATTTCCAACTTACTAGATTTTAATATCCAGAGACTGTATTTGTATAACACATAAATAAACTTTGCAAATAAAGCCAAATTGAGAAAGCTTTGTGTGAAAAACAAAGACACAATCTTAGGAAACCATTCCAGCCTTTTTAATTCTGATTACTTGTACTGTTCAGTGTTAAAAAACAAAAAAAAACAAACAAAAGAAAAAAAACTTAGGCTAACCAAAAAGAGGCATATGAATAGTTTTCCCTAATTACTGAATAATCAGACTTTTTTTCCTTTTTCAGAAGTTGAATAACTGCAGACTCACATGTGACCATTTCTATTTCTTGTTGTCTGTATGCAGAAGCAATTCTTCTTAGAATTAGCATATACAGTCTTTGTCCTTCTGACCGTCACTCATCCTCCTCATTCCCTTCATCTTATTCAGCCTGTTTTTCTTTGATTTTTCTTTTTTTTTTCTTTTTTTTTTTATTGGGTCCTTTTTTCCAGACTGACCACCTCTGAAAGCTTGAGCTAAGTAATTACCATTCACCAAAAGCCCAGACAAATTCCTGTGAAGAAGTTGGTATGTGCATGTCTACGTTGCCTCTATTATTACAAGCCACACAAAACAGGGAGTGCACATATTTTCCTCTTGCACAATTTGCTGAAAGAGGCAGTAACTGCACTTTATCCACACTCGCAGCACCCTCAGATATTTGCATGTATATTACAAATATTATAATCAAAGACCTATTTGATCTGTGCATCTCCACTGCAGCTGCTAGGAGATAAAATGTTTCTTACAAGCACAGTATTGAGTATTTGAGTATTGAGGTGACAAAAAGGAGATGGGGCTATACATATACTATGTATAGCAAACATTATTTCCTCTTTCATAGAGCATGCATAGTTATTTAGATCGTTTTGCATACACAAACACATATCACTAACAAACGTCCAAAGTTTGCAAACACAGCACGCACAAGCATGATCCTCTCACGGTTGTGTTGTTACCTCTTTTCTTCTCTGACATCTGCACATTTGAGTTTGTTTTAATGAGAATTAAAGCACACATGCACTCAAGTGAGTAACTGTAAGTGAGTAAATGCGAACACACACACGCACACTTACAGAATACTATAGGGTGGGCAAGACCACAAAACTGATTATCCTAACAGAAGAAGTAGAGAACAAATAAGGGCATTAGAAAAAATGTGTGATAGAAGCTTATATCAAACTTAATTATGGGGATCTAATTTTAACATTAGGACTTAATCTGTCAGTTTCGTTTTTTTCTCTATTCATTATCCAACCTAATCAAAGGCAGACTGGAATTTAAGAACTTTTATGGTCTTGCAGCAGTTTCTCAAACTGTCAGAAAAAGTTAAATAGATTGTTTAATGAGCAGCTTTAAGTCCTTGGCCATGACTTTGTTATTTTTATGTAAATGGTCATGGAAATGTCCATAGGAGTAATCTTACAGGAGTAATATGTTGTATGAAACTGTCACAACAAAGAGTTTCTACCTGTTGGGGTTTGGTGTAGGATGCAGGACCCAAGATAGAAACAAAAAAGTCCAAATGCAATTCATGACGGATTTATTGATAAGACAGAACCTAAAATTTAAGAACAAAAAATCAACAGATTGTAATGATGTTGATATGTCACTTGTTAAAGAAGCAATTAATTGTGTTCTTAAACCATTTGCACATGTCTGCAACAGATCTTTTCTAACAGGTACCTTCCCTGATAGAAAGAAAATTGCTAAAGTGATCCCTATTTACAAAAATGGTGATAAACAAATGGTTTCAAATTATAGACCAGTTTCTCTTTTACCACAATTCCCTAAGATTGCTGAAAAGTTATTTAAAAAGAGGCTTGATGCCTTTATTGAGAAAAATGAACTGCTTGGTGACCATTAATATGGCTTCAGGAGCAATAGATCAACAACTTTGGCAGTGATGGAATTTGTAGAGAACATAGCAAAAGCAGTGAATGAAAAACAATACACAGTGGGAGTGTTTATTGACTTGCAAAAGGCATTTGATTCAGTTGATCATTCTTTACTTCTAAAGAAATGTGAACATTATGGTTTAAGAGGGGTTGCACAACTTTGGTTAAAGAGTTATTTAAATAATAGGTTTCAATATGTACAAATAAATCACACTAAATCATTTTTAAGAAGAGTAATTTGTGGTGTTCCACAAGGATCCATATTGGGACCAAAGTTATTTTTACTTTATATAAATGGCATATGTAATGTATCTAAAATATTAAAATGCATAATGTTTGCAGAAAATTGTGTTGTTCAGGATATGATATAATGCAACTATTAAAGTAGAAAGGGAGTTGATGGTGTTAAAAACATGGTTTCATTTGAACAACCTATCACTTAATGAAAACAAGACTAAATTCATGGTTTTGGAGGCGGTATGATTCATCATGATATTAACTCTTAAATGGAGTTGAAATTGAACAAGTTTACAAAACAAATCTCTTGGGAGTAATTATTGTCCACAAACTATCTTGGAAGCCACATATAGATTACGTCAAGCGAAAATTATCCAAAGCTATTGCAATATTTTATAAAGCAAGAGAATTATTAAATAAGAACTGCCTGGTTGTACTATACAATTCACTTATAATGCCTTACAGTAGTAGCGGTTTAAAAGTTCCCCTGTTTCCATGATGGGTCCTTGACTGGCTCTTGACTGGTCCTTGACTGGTCCTTGACTGATCCTTGGCCGATCCTTCACAGGTCTGTGGGGGTAATGTAATCCCCCGCAATGACGTCGTCAGCGAGGCTCTGCCCCCAAGCAGCCCAAGTAAAAAAACAGCTGCAATCCCTCTTTTGTCCACGGGGAGGAGCAGTGATTTGATCTTGCTGCTCTCTAAACAGTTTATAATGAGCTGTGTCGCTCATTTGTTGCATTTTTGCCAACATTTAAAAAATGATTTGATTTGAAAATGGCGTCAAATAAATGTATCAAAAAAGCCGACATGTGTAGCTAATGGTGTTATGAGGCAAAGCACAACCTCCTCAAGTCGGCTAAGTGGTGAATGTCACTAGCAGCGAGCTTTCTAAACATCCCGAGGAGCGCTGCCAGCGGTCATTTGACTGCAACGTAAGTTTTTCACAGTGGGGGTTGATACAGCTGCTGCATAACTGAATATTGACAAAATCATAACGTAATATCGGCAGGTAAAAATAACATAATACTGATAATGTGTAAAGCAGGGATCACAAAAGTCCGGACCCAGCCCAACCTATATTCTGAATTAGGCCTCAAAGTGCTATTATCCTAAGTAGATAAGTAAATAAATGGTTTATACTGTGAAATGAAGTGTCCCTGGATTTTATTCATAGCGATCTAGTGATAAAACGTGATAAAACGTCATACAGCTGTGTCTCAGCGGTGGGACAGCTGCCTGCCCGCTGTCTGAAGCAGGCACATGCGCAAAGGCTGGTAGGAACGACAGGAACCAGCAGCCTATCAGCACACAGGGTTTGTGATCTTACAGCCAATCAGAAGCAGAGTAGGGCGGGCATTTATTACAAGTCCGTAGCCGTGATATACACAGTTTGGCTGAGAAAGAGTCTCCCTGAGCGGCTCTGTGGAAGTTTAGACGTGCTAAACTGCTCGTAAATATTGATGTGTTTACTTTTCCAAACAAGTAAGAAGGTAAAACTATAGACAACAACTATATAATAAAAGTCCTAAAATACCAGGTTCAGCCGTTTAGTTTTTAATACACTATAAGCATGATAGCATGACTGGCGGTCATCAAAAGACCGCTGGCGGCGCTTCCAGTGTTTAACACTAGAAAACCCAGAGATTTCTTACCCCTCTACCATGCCCAGAGTACAACCAAAAGGCTGCCCGGTTTGAAATTAACAATTCAATGGCCAACAATTAGCACCTTTACATTTGTAAACACAGCCATTACCTGACGTTAGCTGTTCAAGCATACTCCTTGGGGGGAGGAGTGTGCTTGAAAAGAGCCTTGTGGACTGTGCTTTCAACTGTGCTGTTTTCACTCACCACAAACGGTATATGTGCTTTTGACCATTTCTCACATTTTCATGTACCCTTTATTGAGCATTGGTCATGTGAGTTTTCATCGTCATCACACTATTGTACGCCCAGCTTGCTTTCAAGTGAGAGATTATCACGTTTCTGTTTCCACAAAGGAAAGCATAATCAAGTATTTCAAATGAGAGATAATTACATTCCTTTTGACCTGGGAACAGAAAAGCAAAATCAATTTAATGTTCCTCACTTCCTAATATGGTGCAACAAGGTTCACAGTCCTCAATGTTTTTAGTAAAAAAAAAAAAAATTAAAAAACACCTTACTAACAGGGTGGAATGGAACATAACAGAGTGGAACAGAATATAACAGGGTGGAAAATATTTGTTCCCAATTCCAAATAAAAACGCTTCATGGCCAGATGATCAGCAATGAATAAAGATATTTCTACAGTGATCCAGATTTTTTGTTTGTTGTTTTTTTTGTTTTACATTTTAGATTTTGTAAGAGATGGGTGTGTTTTAACAACAGCAGTTTTATCCGTGACTTTAATCGATAATTATTATCATTATCCAGTGTATAAAAATGTTGGTGTAAAAACGCCAAAGATAGATAAGCATGATGCTGAACTTCGTGGTCTTAGCTCCTGGTTTGGTGTGTCTTGTTCTGTTTATTATCATTCTGAAAGGTATACCAAGTTGTGGGCTGCATATATGCAGCCCACAACTTGAACAAAGGCTAAATTCCTCAACATTCGCACTTGCTCCATAAAATTACCATCTCCAAGGCTCCTCCACCACCACTTTGACTATGGATTGATAAGTAAATGAGCTGCAGTTTTGTAATTGTTGCATTGTCAAAACAGTTCTGTTAGTGTTGTCACACAAAATTCAGTAGACTAGTTGGTTCCTATGCAGTGAATTTACATGTTATTACAAAAATACACAATAATAAAATAGGTAAGTGGTAACACAAAACTGGGTCACTTGTTCAGCTGCCTCATTGCGGCTCATTACGTATCAATCCACAGTCAAAGTGGTGGTGGAGGAGCCTAAGAGATGGTAATTTTCTGGAGCAAGTGCGAATGTTGAAGAAGGCGCATGTTCAAGTTGGGGGCTGCATACAGTACCTTTTGGAATGGTAATCAGAGCGTGTCGGGGAATAGCCCACCTGGAGGGGTGACGTAATCGGGATTCCCGGCGAGCAGGAAGTCGCAGCACAGCGAGTGTTGGATGTCCCCCCGCGATTAGACACATTGAAGTGGAAGAAATTATCTCCGATCCTGCGTGGGGCTTTTATCTGTCGCCCTGTCTTCTTATGGAGGTGAAATAAATAATATGAGAATAAAATAACCCTTCCTAGCTACCTCAAACAGATTCTGTGTTGCTTGATCCAAATCTGATTTGTCTATGTTAATAATGCTAATATTAAAAGATTAATCAGTATGATAAATACATCCTATTGAGAATAGAGCTAGGGGCTGTGATCCAGTATTTGAAAGGTTTTATTAACCTACTAGCATTCATTTCTGAATAAAACAATTGGCAGCGCACAAGCATGTTACAATTTCACATTCCACGTCAAACGATGATTATGTATTAAGTTTTATGCATTTTTATGAATTGTGACTGGCCATCAGAGGTGCTTTGAGTGGCGCCTCTGCCGGTCAGTGTAAATTCAGATAAAATCTGACAGACTACGGGCGATGAGAAGTCTGTGAGAGAAGCGCCATCTTCTGGGTCTACCCTATATTACAAGGAATGGGTGGAGTTTGATTAAAACATCGACACTCCCAGGAGAAGGAGGGGGCCTCTCTGGCGGCTGGAAGTTGGAAGGCAGCTGGCTGGAACTGGAATGGAACTGGGCTGGAAGCCAGCAGGTATTCGGCTGGCTTTCAGCTTGGATGGGAACTTTTAAACCGCTACTACTGTACATGTCATATTGTGCTGAATTATAAGCAAACACATAAAACAAATTTAGAACTAGTTATAAAACTTCAAGCTAAAAGCTATTAGGATAATAAATAAAACGGGCTATTATGAATCAACTAATGAACTTTTTATACGTTATTGTATGTTCAAAAATGATGGAATTGTCTTTCGAGTACTGAATAATAGAGTTCCAAGTAGAATTAAATAATTTTTTACACTAAGATATTAATTTGAGAGGACTATTTTTGTTTAAGATTTGTAATGTAAGGACAAATGTGAAAAAAAGATGTGTCTCATCTTTGGGGGTCAAGTTATGAAATGGATTAGGTCCTGAGCTAGCTAGCACAGGAAGGAGGGGAAAGTACAAGAAACTGAATCTTCCAGGCAGGTGACAGTGGCTGTGCAGAGTGACCAGAGCATAGATGGACTTACAGGGCTGACTGATGATAAATGATTTCCTACAGCTTGAAGAGGTACAAAAAATCCAAACAACAAACCTTGAATAAAGATCTGGAACAGGTGAAGGTGGACAAGATTAGCAACAAAAACCTCTTTCATATATTGAAATGTCACAGATTTGGCCATACAAAACCACTGGAAAACAGATAAAGTGGCATCAGTTGAAGAGCAGATCCTGGCTTTAAAGGATGTGACAATGAGAGCTGTATGAGCCATCAGATCAGCAACTGAAAGCCACACCCAAGGAAGGCAGGAGCAGGACACAAAACCCAATACTAACAATTATCAGGCAAAACTTTCAAAAGATGCAGTGGGAAAAGTTATATAAAAGAATGTCATTCAGCAAAACCCAACCTGATTTCCCAATTGTGTTTTTTACCCTATATTTTATCTTATGTTGTTTTAGTTGCTGTATATCTTCACTTTCTAGTCTGTATCACACAAAGATGAATGCGGCGGTGAAGTATGATATATATCTTTCACTGTTGTAATGTGTGCAGAAATTAACTATACAGACAGAAACAATTTTTCCAGTTGTCAAGATTTCTGCATGGTGCAGACAGAGCATCCAACAACTCCAAAGGGAGCATCATAAAGAGAACTTTGAACCTTTTTTGCAGACTTTAAGATAACTTTTCTGAATAACAGCACCACAGGGAAACCTTGAACTCCAAATTGTGCAAGAGTGTGTTGAATGTGACAGTGAAACCATAGAAAAAGCAAATGCAATATTTTTAATTAGCTCTCCTTTATCAGGTACTTCTTTTACTAAGACCTCTTTTATACTTTCATACAATACTTTAGAACAATATTATAACTGGTAATGAACAAGATCCTAATGGTGTATTTAGACCACCCCCATATTTGCATCACCAACACTGTCCTTCAGTTTCAGGGCATATTGTACTGTATACCTAAATACTTTAGTTTAATACTTTAGTTAAGTTTAATACTTGAGTTTGGTTGGCATTACATAGATTGCTGGGAAACCTGGTCACATAAATAACACAATCTGCAGTTAAATAGCTCCTTTCTCAGGGACAAGTTGGCATTTAAAAGTTATTTTCCCTGCATTTTAGCTGCAGGGACCAAACCTAAAAACAAAAAAAAGGATCATTTTTAGGTACTTTAGGTACACATTACATTTGGGATGAAGATGGCAGGGCTTAACATGGCTGATCAGCTGTGTAGGCCCACTTTCACATTTCACTTTAGCTGTCTTATTACATTCAGGCACACAGCATCTCTTGCTATCTTTAAAATTTCCCCATTTAAACTAATATAGCTTACTTTGTTCCCTCTTTTCTGGGTTAGCACTGTGTTACTATGTTGGGGTGTTAGAAAGATAAGGTTTTATTATTGTTGCTTTTGTTGGTATAACCGTTTAAAATATCCCCAACCCAGACTTCCTTCTCCCTTTAAAGCCTGGTACACACACGGTTTTTGGGCTGTTTTTGTCCCGATTTTGTGTCTTCCTGACCTCAGAAGGCAAATGCCCCATCATCATGAGATTTCCCTTTCCAATTATCATTTGGTCTGTGGTGTGTTACGGGGTTGTAGCCAACAATTGGGAATTTTGAACAAGTTCAATATTTCAGAGCCGATTTCTGAGGAACGCCGATGACTCGTGTATCCTGACTGCATGGATGGTGATGTGGCATGGAATGTAGCCAATCAGAGAGCGAGCTGGCTGGGGAACAAGGAAGTAAATAAAGTCCGTGTTCACACTGTCTCCAGTCTTATTTTTTTCCAGTTCTGGCTTTTTCTGTTAACAATAGTCCCAAGACCACCATCACTCCCTTGTCCTATATATCCCCTTCCATGCTGTGTGTTGTGTTTTCCGATTGTTACTATCTTTCTTCTTCATTTTTTTGCTGGTAGTTGCTATGGTTCTTCTACGTTTCGACGTTTGTCCGGCTCGGAGGACTAGATTGTAGATGAGTTGTGGGACAGCATTTTTATGTGTGTGTTGGTCTGTGATTAGATTATCGGCGCACACCACACACATTATGATCAAAACTGTTTAATACCTGATTTTTTATCTTCACGTGTGAGGTCTCGAACCGATAAAAAATCTCATAAGATTGAAAAAATCGTTATGTGTGTACCAGGCTTTAGCCTCGTTTTCCAGCTCATCCAGGAGGATCCCAAGGTGACAAAGTTCTTCCAGCATGTCATGGATCTTCCCAGTGGGATGTCCCTGGAACTCCTCAACAGGGACATGTCCAGGAGGCATCCTAAACAGATGTCAGACCCACCCCATCTAGCTCCTCTTAATGTGGAGGTGCAGTGGCTCTACTCTGAATGCATCCTTAATGACAGAGCTCCTCACCTTATCTCTAGGGAGAGCTTGGACACCCCTGTGGAGGAAACTTATTTCGGCTACTTGTATCCACAGTCTTGTTCTTTCAGTGACTACCCATAGCTTGTGACCATAAGTGATCATAGGAATGTAGAGTGATTGTTAAATGGTTAGCCTTTTGGCTCCGCTCCTTCTTCACCATGACTGGCTGAGGTAGAGGCCACAACACAGCAGATGCTGCACAGATCCGCTTGTTGATGTCCTTCTCTATACTTCCCACAAGACCCCAAGATAGTCATGGATTGCAGGATCTGAAGTGGACCCAAATGTAGGATTCGAGGCAGGAGGCAGATGGGTGCAGGAATAACTATTTCAATCAAGAATCCCGCAAAAAACAGAGAACAGACTACTTATCAGGAGCCGACAAAACTCTGTGGTCATTCTGAGCAGGTGTCAGTATCCAGAAAGGCACTTGACAAGAATAAATCTGGCGTGGGTCAGGCAAGGCATGGCAAGGGAAATCCAAAGACAAGACAGGGTCGATAACAGGAGGTCTGAAACACAAGAAAACGCTGTATGTTAACAGGGTTAGTAATGTTGAGCATCTGGTGGGTAGGGTAGGTAGGTAGAGAAGCAGATACTGGAGAGTGTTTAAATAGGACGGGGAGAAGGTGGAGCAGATGAGCTTGATGAGGTGCTGGAGGCTTAGCCGAGCAGCAATTTTATTCTTTCATGTTGTTGTTGCTCAAGTTTATTTGATTTTATTTCTGTACTGCTACATTAATACCTTTCTATCATTGTGTAGAAAAGTTCTCTAGAAACAGATTTATAATAATTATTATTATTATTATTATTTACATTTAATTTTTGCAATAGCTTATAAAATCTCTATTAAGACTCGTGTCAACTTATCCATTCATGATCCTGTCAAGATGAAACTTAGCTAGGGTGGACTGCTAAGTTTTATCAACTTTTTATTTTATTATTATTATTCTTTTGCCATTACTTCTTTTTTTTTAACAATGATAATTAATTAGGAAAAATTATTCATTTAGCCGGGTACAAGTCCCCGGTGCGCCAACAGAGCTAAACCACTGCGGGACTTGGTTTTCTGTGACAGTTGAACCTTGTCCTGTGACACAGACAGCTGTGGTGGCACATAACAGTGTGAGATCGAAGTGAGTGTGAAATGATTAACAGAGATGGAAAAAGCAAAGAGGTCAAAGGAGAGGCAGATTATGTTTGATTACTCATGTCACATTTGATCACAGTCATATCACAGAGCTGATGAACTCACACAAATGTTGACGGCAGTGAAATTCCAATTTCAATGTGTTAGAGTTTTTATTAGACAGATCCAATGTGTGCTTGTGGCAAACTTTTTTTTTTTTTTTTTTTTTTTGTAGAGACCTTCCAGCCAAATAATGTACGTGATTATCTTGTTCTTTTTAATCAAAATTCTTTCATTCGTTCTCAGTTACAAGTACCTCCCCCCTCAAACACACACACACAAACGCATGCATGCACACAATTCCAAGCAGCTAATTGGGAAAACTCATAACTAATGAAGTTGTGAGAGAGTTTTGGATGTTTTGTGAAGCACAAAAGCCCTCACTGACCCACTTGAAAAGACAGGTAGGGCAGAGTAACTTCCACTGCTGCTTTAATTAGCGTACACATCTTAATTGTGCTCAAAACATTACATTGTGCTGTCTCTTGGGACACTCTACTCTTTTGATGCTGTTGAGATGTGAACTAGCTTTACACCACATGAAAATGTGTATTTGACTCCTAAATGTGCATGACAGTTTGACAGCAATCTTTCAGCCTTTGCTTCAACTCAGTGACTCATAAAAAGCTTCGAAGGTTAAACTAAAAATAACATCTTCTCGTCCAGTTTCCTATCTTTCTCTTTTTTATTGTCTGCATTTCTTTTTCTTTCAATTCATCTTGTCATTTTCTCATCCTTTCTTTGCCTCTTTTCAAACTGGTGTTCACATTTATACAAGTACTTTTCTCACAGTATCACCTTCCTTGGCCTCCACCTTAATTATCTCTTTTGCCATCGAGCATTCAGAGATGATAACACCATCATTTCTTCACTGACACTTATAATCATCCCCAGCTCACTATGCACATTCGCCACTTTTTTTTCAGCGTGTATTGAAGTTTTCACACATAACTCATAGTGTCCGATCAATGTACATGTTTTGTGCTCACATACAGATTTGCTAACACAGTGGATAAAGCACATTATTATGTATTTTCATACATGATGGGTACATTCACATACAAACTAGAAAATGTGAATCCAAGCCTGCTATAAGTATGCACACCCAATTATACTGCCTTTGGCCTGTGTTCACCATTTAACCTTAATGTGGACAGACCTTTATCCCTTAAGGCAGATGATTGTGTTAAATAGCATCACTGTCAGACAACAGCCCGTGCTCCATGTTCACTGTTCTAACTCATATACATTGCTAGTGCAAAAGGAAGACAAGTACCCCACCACTTTCAATGCTAGGGGCTATGTTCTACATGCTATCCTTGCAATGACCTCCTGTTATTCTGATTATATCATTGTCTGAATGACTGAGGAAAAGTCACTGAAATGCAATGATTTGAAAAGTGCAATGTGAATCAGAAAGCTGCAAACATGAGTAGTTATCACTAACAGATATAACTTCTAAATGAAAATGTATGGACCTGCAGTATGGCAGTTCTGTTGCTTGTACCAATTAAGATGCTAAATACTGAAATATTTAAGACACTAAAAAGCTTCAGTTTAAGGCAGTTATTGAGGATCTAAGTGTGTTTGTCTTTTTTCCTTTTGTTCAAATTCGAATTTCTAAAAGCATTGCATAGTTCATGTATTAGCAATAGCATGGAGTGCTAGTCTTAAGTGGAGATGGTTATCTTAATATGTGTCATGGCTGTAAAATACATTAACTTGATAAATTATGAATTCACATGTTTTACTTTCAATTAATGGAATGATGTTGCTGATGATTATAACCACGAATTTCAAACTGGGCATCTTTGCCCTCGACTAAAAGGAGCGCCAAAGTTCATGGTGGTGCATGAAACCATTACTCTACCATGTTTATACAGTTAAATTTGTACATTACAAATACTCACAACCCATCTACTGGATTATCAAAAGTTTATGTAGGATTTAAGGGCTGCTGAAGTATTTTTGTTGTGTGTTTTATGTAACTGCAGGAAATAAATGTTGAATGAATGAATCTGCTGTTCTGTACAAACAGCTGCATTTTGAATAAAATGGCATACCTTGAGGACAGTTTCCATCTCTACAATGAGACCAACAAACAGATATAGGTACCTGAATCAAACATGCTATGCAAAGTCACCCTTGAATTGCAAGTTGGACTAAAAAGTAGGAAAATTTTTGAATGGAAAACCACAGTAATGTTGTTAGTATGGTGATGCTATGGAGGCTTCTGTATCAGCCAGTTTACACGTAGATTTACTTAGCATATGAACATTTTTCAGGAGGAAATTAAGCCTTGTTTTATTCATGTTGCTGTGCAATTATCAAAGGATTAATAAGTGTTGTAACTCTACATTTCCAGCCTCAAAGACATGAAAAGTATTGGCTGCAAGGATGTGCTTGTTCACGCTAATTCATTTTCATTAAAGCATTTTCAGGCAACATAAACAAAAGGTTTTAGAGAGCAAAAGGACATGCTGTTGCACCCAAACTGACAAAAAATACTTTAATGAAAAATGAGAAGAACATGAATTAGAGAAATCTGTAAAACAATCAGAAATCTAATGTGTCAGACACACAGAAATGTTGAATTAAAGAACATCCAAGAAAGAATACACAAAAAGGGGGAAAAAAGACTTTAAATACATTTAACACAGTTTTATTATTTTAATCAATGTTTGTTTTAGAAAAAAACTGTTTTCTTTGCCGAGATAGCACAAATTTATGGTTTTCGGTGAAAGCCACTTTGATGCTTTGTAACTCCACATTGACACAAGAGCGAAGTGGCTTTTACAGTTTCACACAAATACTCCAACAAAGCAAAGAGCAACAACATCCTTACTTCGGTAACTGTGGCTTTATTTCTGAGAATTTTCTGAAGTGCAATACTCCACCCTGAACACATGCCAAAATATGAGCAAAGGATGAGGAACACATGCTCAACTTGACCTAGTGTGCCAGTGAAATTATGATGGATTATAGTTAAAATATGACTATATTTCATTGCTTCCACCAAACCCCTTCGTCGATGCTGCCGCCATGATTTATCTATGAATGAATAAACTGCTTGTCTGTGTGCATGCTGCACATCAGGTGGTGGGCGTGGTCAAGGTGCAGCAGCATTGCTGACTGACAGATTACACTCACAATAGGCAGAAACGTCGTTCATTTTTAATGTCAGACAATCAGCCCTTGAACATTTTCGTCTCATCAACGAAATCTCACAAATGTCTCGTCATGTTTTCGTCGTAAGAGGGTAATTTTTAGCTTGTCACCGTCACCACCAGGGACGTACAGAGGCTACAGCGTATCGTGCGCTCTGCTGAGAAGGTGATCGGCTGTACTCTCCCATCTCTCCAGAACCTGTACGCCTCCAGGACACTGGGCCGTGCGGGCCGGATCTCAGCCGACCCTTCTCATCCTGGTCATGGACTTTTTGAGCCACTCCCCTCAGGCAGGAGGCTACGGTCCATCCGGACCAGAACCTCTCGCCACAAGAAGAGTTTCTACCCCTCTGCTGTTGGACTCATGAACAAGAACTCTAGGCCATAAACGCTCTGTCTCAGTCACAGGACCTGTGCTTCATGCAAAAAGAGACAAACATACTAAAGCTACTTTACTGTCACTTACATACTCCCTTCGGGATTATGCTCTAACTCCATACCCATCCTGTATATTTTGTAATTTTGTGTTAAAGTGTAGAGACTTTATTCTGTTTTTAAAATTTTATTTTATATTTATTGCATTCCTAAACTTATATTGTTTTTATGTCTGCACCAAGTACCGCAGCATTTTCCTAATGATGTGAACCTGTTCACTCATATGGCAATAAAAACCTTTCTGATTCTGATTCTTGTTATCGTTATGAAAAAAAGGTTCATCAGCTAAATAGATTTGTCACTGTCATCATTGACGAAAACAACACTGATGTGTTATAACCAGCTCCAGAGCAGGCAGGCAATGCACATGGTGCAAAATGACTATGAAATCCTTGTAAGAGATGAACCACTGTTATGACACTCAAAAGTCAATGTTAAGCTTACAGTCATTGTGCTAATCTTATAGATAGTGAAAACTTTAGGTAGGGTTTTGGAGCAAAGGTTTTACAACATTTTGCATTTAAAACTTGAAGAGGGCTATAGATGTGACATTCGCCAGCCAGGGTTCAATGTAAGATGGTATTGACTTGCTTTAAAAAATGTCACATGGATTAGATTTATATAGCGCTTTTCAAGGCACCCAAAGCACTTTACATTGTGTACCCATTATTCATCCACTCCTCACTCATACCTGGTGATGGTAAGCTACATGTGTAGCCACAGAAGGAAACGTGGCTGCCAATCCGCGCCTACAGCCTCTCCGACCATCACCAAACATTCATCCACATTCATTCACCAGTGATGCCAACACAGGAGCCTTAAGTGTCTTGCCCAAGGACACAACGACAGATGACTGCGGGAGTGGGAATTGAACCGCCTACCTTCCGGTCATTGGACGACCTGCTTTACCGCCTGAGCCACTGCCGTCCCATCCAGGCTTGTGATTTATAGAAACTAAAACTCTGAATGAATTTTACTCAAAATGATTTGACTAAATCTCTAGACTGCCCTTCCAGTCACCATTGCATGTCAAAAACATTTAACTTAAACCTGATCAGAACCTAAGGGAGTTATAAATAATGAATGTGTCTCACCCAATTAAAAGAAAGGATGAATGTATAAAACAAAAAAAAAAAACTGGCATGACATGAGCTTAGTCCTGCATAATGAGAGAAAGTCCATTATGAAAAATGTACTTCATGTAATTTTTATTAATGTACCTATGTCAATTAAGCTGTCATTCGTCTCCCAAACGAACGGAGGAATAGTATCAAATCATGTTTTAGACATGACTAATCTTAAAATACTTCTGCACCAAAACCCAGGTCTTCTTCTTCAGAATTTATAACTAAAATTACAATAGAGATTCAAAGTACTTCTATGAATGAAGGTTTTACCAGCTTTTAAAATAACCCTAAAAATATCTTTGAGTTCTTACCGTTTTACTTCAAGAGGCAGCTTGAAGATAAATTTAAGATAAATAAAGAGATCTTTTCCAATCTATACCTTTGATATACCACAGAACAGCAGCATTTGAGCCTCAAACATTTGTAAGAATAATAAAATATTTTTAGAAAGACGTGTGATGGGCTATAAAAAATAACTAGATCTAGGGAATAACATAAAGCCAATTTAGAAGATATAGTACTTTTATGTTTGGCCACCATTATACTTCTTGGATACCTTCTTTTCTCCCTTCTCTGGGCTCTGCCTGAATATCTTCTCTTTTCAGTATCTTTTCGTGTCTGTCGGCATTCAAATAAGCTGTTAGCTGTGAGATGGGAGTGTAATTACTAGCAGAGAAAGTGCCCTAATTGACATTCTCACCATCTGATGGCTTGAAAAGGTCCTCTGAAAAGGCTTATAGCATAACAAACCTGCTGTGTTAATAGGTTAATCCCTAAGCCTCCCCTTTGCCTTCATATACCTTCATTTATTTGTTGTGAACCGCATTTTCCCCATTACTAAATGCCTTGTCTGTCTTTTCATCCCTTCTTTCATAATCCGGTGCCCTATATGCTTCCCCCCCCTTTTTTGTCTCAGGTTAATTAACATTTAACTAACACATTGTTTTCTTTGTGAGATACTCCCTCACTTTCCTCTTCTTCTGTTTGGTCTTTTTTCCTCTGCAGCCTCATTACATCCTCTTGCCTCTGTCTCTCTGTCGTCTTTGATTTTAGCCCCACAGTGAACTGACGAGTTGCTGCTGTCCTCCAATGGATAATTAGAATTATACCAAGGCACTGTATGATTGTGGAAGTGTTTTATATATGATTAATGCTCCACCAAGCTGCTGCTGAACCATTCCAAAACACAAATGCAAATATTCACATAAACCTTTATTGCTTACCTCAGATATATATCTAGCCAAATCATTTCACAGTAATTTTGTCTCTCTTGTCTCCTTTATTTTTCTTTTATTTCTCTACTAACAGTACTTTTTCTCTCCTTTGTATGAACAAATCTGTTTACCATGACTAGCATTACTCTGTTTTGTCAGTAGTACCTCCCTATATCCTTCACTACTTTGCTGAAAAAAAAAAAAACAAAAACAAAAAAACAACACACTCCTACACATGCAACTAGACGACAAGCATTTAATGTCAATTTTTCCCCTTGTCTTTTGTGCCCATGCTTTTCCTATGTCTCATCTTACTAGAAATATTCCCAGACTGAGGCGTCGCCAGACCCCATTTACTGGGGCACGTGCCCCAGTATAAATGAGCTGTGCCCCAGTATAGATGTACGATTAATTTTCAACAATAAATATTTATCATACATTAATTCAGATAATTCAAACAAGATAAGATATATATTTCAACTCAAACACGTAGCAAAGGGCATTAACTCCAAACAGAGAATCCAGCTCAGGGACGCATTCTGTCCCTGCATGTCACTGTGCACGAGCAGCAGGTGAACTACACACATGTCACACAGCTCTCCCTTGTGTTGGAAGGGCAGTCAGCTCACAAAGCATTTTGAGGTCTTGTAACGTGTCACATAAACAGTCAATTTTACATTTTTTAAAAAAATGAAACCAAATGAGATGAGAAAGAAGGAGTTTAGACAGTGGTGAAATCAATTTTTGGTTGGATATTCAACAAATATTTGCACTGGAGCGACCAGCGTCTCGTTAAGGGACCATCACCAAACGACAGGCTTTTCGTGAAACAGAAATTCTCATAAATGCCATAAAACAATATTTGCGGACCTGTGACATAAACAGAGAGAAATAACATGCTTTTTTTTTTTTTTTTTTGCTTCTTTTCATACACGGTGTCAAATCTTTTGAATTGCTTCAAATTTTAATTGAGATTTTAATCAATTTTTTAGGGGGGGGGCGATCAATAGCTCCTAAACCAAGTGACCCAGTCACTTCAAACCACAGCTGAATTGAAGCTGATGACCATCCAAACAAAGACACAACTCTTTGTGATTTTCTTAATCTTTTGTAATATTTTATATTAATATTATTATTAAAATAATCAATAATCCCTATTGGAGGTCTATTTTTTTTTTCAATAGGTTCTAAATCAAGTGAGCCAGTCACTTCAAACCACTGCTGAATTGAAGCAGATGAAGATGAAGCAGACTCTTTGATTTTCTTAAAGCTGAGTCACAGTGACCTGCCATCGTTTGTTATGGCATTTATGCTTTTGCTGTCATGTTGAAAGTGTTGGTGTTTGTTAAAATAAATATGTTCTCTTACGCTCATTAATATTTCAATTAGTATTTTTGGTAGGAATGTGGCAGTGGCACAGGGCTGTGTGTGTGTGGGTAAAGGGGTATATATGGCAGGGGGCCTGTGCCTCAGTAGAGCTTTACGTCTACAACACTCCTGTTCCCAGAGTCCTTCTTTCTGGTCAGGAGAACGACCAGCCCACGAGGCACAGAGAGTCCATCTCTGTACATTTTGTGTATGTGTTTTTTTATTTTATATATTTTTTTTATTATGTTTATGTGACTAGTTAAACTTTGCTCATTTCATGAAGATCTGGAAGCATTATATTGGAAAAGACCACCTTCCTTCTCTAACTCGGATTTGGAACCCGTCCCATCAAACCATGTGTGACCGTGTCACCTAAGGGAAACTCAGACAAGGTACACTTGTCTGCAACAGTTTGCTTTGAGATTGTTGGTTGTCTGGAAAGATCCAGATAGCTTGGTTTTCTTTTTCAGTAATTGAGTTAGGTTTTCTTCTTAAACAGACGATGCAGTTCAGCTCCCTAGGAATCAGAAATCCTTCCAGCAGCCTCTTTAAACATTTAATAATTAACATCACAGCTTAATTATTTTCTGTTTTCATCTCTGCTCCACATTTTACACTGCTTTGCCATAAGAATCTGGTTTATAAATAATTTTTGCATATTTTCTGTTCATGTTAATTGATCGACCCTTTTTTTTTACCCCTTTTCCTTGTCCTGTACATATTCATATTTTATCTCATGTAATTTGTAGTCTAGCTAAAAAATATTCATATATATCTAATGAGTCTGTGATTTTTTCCTTGAATCATGTTTTGGGTCTTTTCAGACGATTACTTACATGATTAGTGTCCAAAGACTGATTGATTTGATTAAGTGATTTAATTTATTTAAGTAATTAATCTAAGATTTGAATGGTTTCCTTGCTGCCAGAGTTTTTGAAATACTAGGTGGTGCTCCAAGGTATATGGAAATTATTAGCAATATTGAGTTTTCATATTAATACTTTATACATTATAAAATGCATTATTATAGATTTTAGCACTAGAGGTCAAATGGGTCATCTATGGGGGCAAAGTAAAGCAAGTATTGTAAATAACAGAGATAGTAAAACCTGTTCAGTGGAGCACGTTGTACACCTGTGGACTCATGTTGATGTTATGACACTATTAAAATAACACTGTTTTTTTTTTTTTTTTTGGTCAGTTTTAATCACACTTCACCTATATTGCAAATTTATCTGTACTTTTGTCTTAAGCTGGATTTCTATACAAGTGACATCTGTGTTAGGTCGGTTCCGGCATCATTGCCATATGCTCCACGTAGGTCCAAACCCGATGTGCCCCCCTGCTTGAAGTGCTGTTACTCAGAAATACTTCCTTGTGATTGGTTGGTTTGTGATTATGTGTTTTCTTAAACAGTTCACTCCCTGGAGCCTCTTGCTGAAGTTGTGTGGTAACCATGGAAGAGAAACTGCAACACGAAGCCATCACTACACTCGAGTTTGCGAGCTCATGTCACCAGTGACAGCTACAACGGCCCTACTGTATGCACACACAACACAAGGCTTAAATCCAGCTTTAGGACTTTTGTAGATCAATCATAAAGAAATATGTGACATGACTTCTTATCAACACATACATGGATGAACAAGTGAGCTCAACACGTGATGGTAAACATGATTTAGTATAAAATCAGAGTTTTTGGGTCTACTGTATGACATGCTCCGGCATGTAATTTTATTTATTTATTTGTTTTTGTTGTTTTGCTTTGTCATTGTGATGCATCTGTTATCTTAATGAGCCTATGCTTGTATCCTATTTAACTGTGTATATGTGTACAACCTATGGTGGCAAAATTGTCTCAATTTTTGTTAAAGCAGGTAGTTTAAATTGCAGGAAATCACCTGATGGCCCTGTGTTTGACCTGCCAGTTAAAGTTTGAACCAAGTGTCACTGTGGGTAGAATAATTCACTATGAAACGTCAAATGGAAAAGTTAAGCTTAGTCAAAATCCTTTTTAGCCATTACTTTCTCTAAATAATTAATCCGCAATGTGACAGTAAGGCAGTTTTAAATAACTAAAGAAATAATAAAGCACGTTATGTAATAATATTCTCTTATTGCCGTCCTTGAATTCTAATGTGTGAATTGCCATCGGATGCAGTTAAACACATTTAGAGAAAAATTCAGTCCATATCCAGAAGTTTGATCTGCGGTGAAACTGTGTACATTCATGAAAGCAATAGTTTTAGCAATATTTTTGAAGCCATATGACAACCACTTAATTTTAGATTACAAATATGTACAATTTTTAATTGTTTATACTGTAATGATTTAATGTAATTTTAATAAAAGAAATATATCAGCACCTGTTGCCGCAGTTCTCAAAATTACCCTTGATTTCTGCAGTACTTGAATTCCATACAGTGTGTATGCATTTGCATGCGGTCCAGTTTGATCAAGGCTGAAACCTAAGTAACTCAAACTCTAGTCTGTATAATAACCCTCCTGAATTCCTGTTATACGCCAGGATTATGAGAACATGCGTCAAAACATGGACATGGCAAATAACAATAGCATCTGTTAGAAAATCCTGTATTTTTCTGCTGAGGCTTCAGTGACCATCTCTCCCTCTGCACTCCGCAAAACAAAATGCCATTATCTGAGCTCTGATTCAAGAGTATATGTCAAGATAATCACCCACTGTCAAGTTTAAAATTAGCATGATATGATTTTGGCATTCGAGGGACCATTAAAGATAGTGGTCTCATTCTGTGTCCATGCAGAATGGAGAGATTAGCAGTAATATATACTGCCTGCCTCTATTTATCTAATTTCTTACACTGTAAGTAGGTTCTAACTACCTTAACATCTCAAGCATTTCATTTGCATTTGTTTTGGTTCAGCAATACAATGTATTTATTTTGCACAGGAAAATACATTTATTGCCTTTTTTGTTTTGTTTACCTGTTTGTCAAAACTATTATCTTTTATGATGATATGTCATTTTTAAGTATGTATCATTTTTACATTCTAATTTTCCAATATATTCATTTTATTATGTCAATTGCATTATGAAGTATGTTTGTTATACAGTATGAAAAGGTACTTTTTATACAGTTTTAGAGTGTGTATATGCACAGATAGGCACACACACATATATCTATATATATTTAACCCTTGAAGACTAGTGTTGCTTCTGACGTTGTCAGTCTTAAATGATTAATGCTGAAAATGCCATTAAAAAGGAAAAATACACATAATAAACACAAAACATCCGGTATAGCTTATAGTTTGACTTCTTTTTTAAATCAGTTATTTTTCTTCTTTTTTTTAAAGCAATAATAAGTAGACATTTTCTTTTAACCTTGTTAAATTTTGTTTGAACATTTTTGTCATGTATGTCTATTAGGTCTGGGTTTACAAAGTCATTTTATCAATTTAAATTGATTAAAATTAAATAAATCCAAAATCAATCCATAAAACTTGGAGATCAATTTTTTTATATGTCCTCATTTCCTGTAACTTGACCCTACTCTCGCGTGACTTATCAAGGTTCGGAGAGATCTTAGCATATAACTGGTTTCCTGTGTTGCCTCTGTTTAAAATCAGCTTCTCTTGCTGAGATAATGTAGAATTCAAATGTTTTCATTAACCAGTGTGGATTACATTCACCTGTAAAGTCTTTCGTTGCATATTACTGGTCACATTAGCAGCTAATGCTAAGACCACGGGCACTCATATTTGCAGCTAACGCTAACGGGCGCCGCCACTTTCCACAACAGGAAGTGGTGTCACCATGCATGTATGTACTTTGATTAAAATCTGATATGGTCATTTAAAATCACATATCCTCTAGAACAGGTTTACATTTTATCCTTTTATCAAACAGTAAACAGTCTGACAGTAAACAGTTTACATAAGGGCATGTCATAGTTGCGCCTGCTCGCTGTGTCCATGACAGTGAGTGCACACACACACAGTTACACATGAGTGTGTACACAGGTTTCCGTCAGAGGGCAGAGTGCATACGTCGGAAAACACGTCAACCAGCTGAAAATCAGACAACAATATGAGAGTTTTAAAAATACTCTCAGGCAAGTGAAGATGGGAGCGCTTTTACTCCAGTAAGGAGCAGAAAGTATTTCTCCTGCTCCAGTGTTATACAGATAGCAGCTCAACAAGTCATTCTAGGAATTTCTGAGTCGTCTTATAGGTTTAAATAGATCCAATATTATTAAACTATCTGAGGTAGGAAAAAAAGGATGTACTTCAAAGTACAACATTTAAAGTACAAAACATTTAAACATTATTTATCTTTTCATTAAGACACTTTTCAGTTTGTTGTGAATGTATTTTTTTCTGACTTGTTTGTCCAAAGAAACGTTCTAGAACTTGGGTCATAAAAGTGCAACATTCAGCCCAAATGAGTAGGTGAAATACAAAACAAATGAAGATGCAAGATCATATGTCTTGCATTTGTCATATTTATGAAAGCTGAGGGTTCCTCTTTCCTCAAAGGCTGCAGGTTTCCGACAATATACTGCAAAAGGTTTTTGTAGCTGCAGCTGGAGATGAAGACGATGGAGCTGCTGTTACTGTAGTGTACACCATCATTTAGTTTTGGGGGGTAGAGGATCTGCTTTAGCACATTGTTACCAAGTCTTTAGATTGTTTTTAGCCATTATATTTATATGGTATTTCATGCCGTTGCTGTTGATTTATGCCCCCTGGATCATCATTGACCTTTTCATAAAATTATTTTAGGTGATCATACTCAGATATTGTAGTGATCATTGAGGCAGAAATTGTGTTGCTGTTTTCACTGGATTTTGCCTCTATGTTTCACAATTTGATGACGCATGTGCGGTGTGGCTCTGTGATGGCTGGTGTTGCCAGTTTTGTCGTTTTTCCCCTATATCTTAAGGCCTGTTTATGATGTGCTTTAGCCGGGATTTTGCCACAAAAGGCTACATGAAAATCTGGCACTCTCTTGAACAAAGTTCAAAGTGAGAGAACGCTGTTTACAAAATTCAGAATGAGTGCGCTCACAATAATGTTCATCAGTCAGAAATACAGCATATTCAGTTCATGTTCACCAAAAATATGAACGAGTTTATGAAAGATCGTTCAACGAACTTGTTCAGGCACAGCACTGGCTGCTGAGCTGCTGTCTGTCAATCATTTCGGCTGCCCACTCTCCACTTCTTGATCACCCCAAACCTCCCACCCCAACTCTTGCAGTTTCAGGCATTTTTAAAATTTGTCAGTGGGTGGAGTTACACGAAAAGTAGGACGTATGGTTTAAAAAGTTTTCTTCTGTCCTGAGTGGGCTTTTTTTTCCTTGTTTTTCATCACAGTGTTTCTGGCTCTGAATCAGGGGAAACACTGTATTATTATGGTATTTCAGAAATGCATGTAGATGTAACAGATCAGATTATTACAGTAATCTGAATACTCCCAAATAACTGATTTTGATTGTCAAGTAAATGCACTCTGTGTGTTATAAAAAAATAGTTATTTGAGAATGTCTTTAATATTCAAGAAAAATAGGTGGTGTTACAGAATTAGCTGCAAATGAATCGATATAGAATCAAATCAGATTTAATTGAAATCAAATTGAAATAGGCTGTTGTGAACTGAATCAAATCGATTCAGGAAATTAGTGACGATACCCAGCCCTAATGTTTATGGAAGGAAAATTTTGCATTCCTACAATAAAATATGCTCCATGATTCTCATGAGCCAGTTGGACAGTAATAACAGTGGTATTTCAGAGAACGCAGATAAGGAAACCAAACCAAGCCTTTTATTGGAAAATCCTTCTCCCAACAGCTTGCATTTCTCACCACTGGCAGGCATTAAAAAAAAAAAAAAGCACACACAGCTCTGGGAACTAATTATACCAGCAT
Source organism: Melanotaenia boesemani (assembly GCF_017639745.1). Lineage (NCBI taxonomy): Eukaryota > Metazoa > Chordata > Actinopteri > Atheriniformes > Melanotaeniidae > Melanotaenia > Melanotaenia boesemani. The sequence continues at coordinate 24,998,191 of NC_055685.1, forward strand.
CGTTAATCTGTCTTGGTGCCTGTATGGGTTGAATTGTTTTGTTTGTTTGGACATGTGCTGCCTGCCCGTTGGCTTTGGGCTTTGAAATGATCTGAATCATTAAAGGGAAGATGAAAAAAAAAAAAAAAAAAAAAAAAGCCTGAAAATTGTATGAGGTCCAACAAGGGAATGAACTACTCATACACTTACCCAGAAGAACATTATCTTGTTTGGCACAGAATGTTTATTACAGCTACAGGTTAAGTCCTAACGTAATTCTCAAATAAAAGAACAGTCAGTATGTTAATATATTAAATTACATTATGGGATATAATTTGGGGTTCCCTTCTAATTAGCGCCAGTACATCTGCTTCAAATGTCCATTAAATAAGTAATATCAGTCGTAAATTCTTCCATAATTGCACTTTGTCAAACTGTATCAACTAATTGGCAAATCTGTTAAAACTCTCTTAGGATCACTGATATATAGAAAGTCACAGAGCTGTCAACATCAGATTACACCAGTGGTGTAAAATAGAACAGACATATATTCCACATAATACTTTCTATGAACAATTTAGCATTCCAACACTTAGTCACTTGTATTTCAAAATAACTTTATGCCACGGGACACCAACTGAACACTGAAAATATGCATGTAAAATCTCAGCAAGTGTTGAAGTTCTTGCCCCACAAAGCTTGCTTAACCTTATTGCACATGGGAAATATTTGCCATATAAGAAGAGGCTAATGACATATACTTATTAAGTATTCTTATACACAAATTTAAATTATAATAAATATAATTATACATAAATTTGTTTGATACATATGGAATTATGGTGTTTTAACTCCACTTCCTTTTAATGCAATCTTTTCTTGCTAATTGCCTTTTAACTTGGCCATGCCAAGGCCAGGCCAACAGGGGCTATGGAGATGTCAAAGAGGTACGAAACTGACTTCCATGCATATCTAGTGGAATGACTGTAACTGATAAAATTGATAATGGGATTATAACATGTGAGGCAGGTTCACATGAGCTTCACTCTGGGAAGTAAAACAAAAATGTTGTAAATTGTATGAACATGTTATACGCTTCCAGTTATTTAAAATGGAGCTAAATCAAAACACGAAAAGAAAAAAAAAACTTCATCTTATAGAGTAAATTAACTTGTCTCATTTTTCTTTTGCTTGCTCCAACTCTCCCTCTCTACTATATTCTACTCCTGCCAAGGAAATCCAATTAGGAACATTTCAACATGGTTGACAAATGACTCTTCACACCAGCTGCCCTTCTTCCTTCAGTAAATGGCTCTCCTATATGGATGGATGGAAGAAAGAATCAAGTCAAAAGCAATTACCTTGCATCTTCAGTTGCACGCCTACTCATATATGATCATACATAAACACATTTCCCGCCACGTAAAATCTTGCAGGAACATATATGTGAATGAAACATACTGTATAAAAAGACCCAGAAAAGCTGGCATAACTTCCCCTCTCATAACCATTTGCATCAAAATGACACTGGCACACACTCATCTTAATCTTGCATGCAATTTCCAACAGCAGACCCATCGATGCAAAAAAGTACACTTTACAGTAATCATTATCGTATAAAGGATAGGTTAAATAATGAAAAGAGACTACTAATTCTTTCATCATTATTTATTTTCTTCGACCCACTCCAAAACCAGGAGCTGGAGTTTAGACACACCCAGACTGGAACAGACAGACAAACACAAGTGCATAAACTGCCTTTGCAAATCCTACTTGCACCCTAATTAGTTTCCATAAAATGCTTGTGTCTCTCTCTGCTGTGTGTGTCATTGATTTACAGAGAGAATCGAGCGGCATTTTAATGGCTCTCCACCACACGACTTTCTTCCATGCAGAGGGGTCGATAAAACTCTCCATGCATAGACCCTGCTCACGACACTGGGCCACTGATAAGAGACAATCGCCCAGCGTCCCAAAGATGGGGTAGCTTTGATAATATACACAAAAACAATTTCTAAACACAGTTGTAAAAGGTAGTTATGGTGGGTTAAATAATCTAATCCAGGGATCACCAATTCCAGACCTCTAGAGTCAGTGTCCTGAAGGTTTTCAATATGTCCATGCTGCAGCACACCTCACTCAAATAATGAGTCATTAAGAGGCTGGTGCAGGCCTAGAAAACATGGTGTTGAAGAACGATTTCATTTGAACAAGGTGTGTTCAGAGTCAGTGATCCCTGGTCCAGTCTTTCTTTATTGAAACAGAATTATTATGGAAGGTTTAAGAATGAATTGTGGTCTAGTAAAAATGTATAATTAAAAGCAGTAACAACTGATTAACAAGTAACTTTTTAAATGCAATTATATTGTCACTAAAGCTTCCTGAATCATAAGAAAGTGGTAATAAAAATGCGTTCTGAGTTTGTCACCACTTCACAAACTCATCAAACACGAATGATTAAATAAATACAAAATTATATTTTAAAAGTCAGAAGAAAATGAGCAGTGTTCCCTGCTGCTCGGAGGAAAGTCCACAGAGGACCCTGATTGACAGATAATAAACAAGCTTAAATGAACCGCACACCAGACAGCTTAGCGGTGAAATAAGAAACTCTTTTCTTGATGGGACAAGACACCTATGAGTCATTAAGAGCTTTCTTCCACTTTTCAATGGACCTTGCTGACAAACCGTCTTCACACAAGTCAAATATTGTTATATGCCCTGGTTAAGATCTTCATCTTTTTTGAAGGAGACTAATTTATGTCTTCCTCAAAATGCAAATTATTCTTCTTTAGCACCACAGAACTTCTGCTGTGAAGTCATACTGCACATACATACTGTACAGTTGAGAAAAAAATCTGCCAAGTAATTTTCATCTAAAGACGTCTTTTCTTTGAGTTTCAGTCATTGTTTGTGTTTTGTTGTACCACCAAATTGTCAATCATGGTCTCCCATTTTAAAAGTGCCCACATTATCACATGGCATGAATTACTGCTAAATTTATTTGGGTGTTTTCAAATATTTCTATAGTTAATTTAAGAATTAAAATGTAGAGTTTTCTCTGTACTTTTATTTATTTATTTATTTTTTTTTCATTAATGATGGATGTTCGTTTTGGTACACCATTTGGGAATGATTATGCGACACAAAGACAGAAATCACATTTTAAGACAAAGAAAACAAAACAAAAATAGAAGCTACGGAGGGAAGGAGCAGAGATGGTGTAAAACTGCTGAAAATATTTTTGCATTAGGAAATAGCATAATAGGGATGCTGTTGGATCCCTAGCCTCCAAATTGCACAAGCAGAATCCATAATCTGCTCCCACTGCGGTGAGCAGCAGTGTATGTTTCTCTCTGCAGGCAGAAGAAACAAGTTGAAATGAGGATAAGATGCTGCATCATTTGGGACTCCCATCATTCTGACATAAATCCAAACATAACAGTAAGACCACAGTGGAAGTAAGAGCTAAGGCTGCCTTCTGCCTCCACCTGAATAATGCAAACGCACTCCACCTTGATGGATAGTTAGAGGCTGAAGCATGTACTACAATAACACATAAATAAGAACTCTGACCATGAATCTTCTCACTTTTATGCTAGTTTTCTCTCATGCCCTCTCACTCTTAGGTGTAAATCATTAGAAACATTAAAAATAATAACATTGATGTTCTGGATCCATTTATTTATTTATTTATCAGATTTTCTCATACATGAGCAGATACACATAACCCTTGAGAATGATAAATCTGTGGAGAGGAAGGAGAGCCCCACACAGTTCACACATTAACAGCTGAATATAGGCTATTTATGATAGGAGAGACTGTTAATTTTGCCACTGTCATATTATCTGGCTATAAAATGTGATAAAAATATACAATCCCTCTTATCTGACATCTTTGATGCATCTTAACTTAATTTTTTTTAATACTGTATCAAGACTTATCTTAAAACACACACACCAGTGTCAACGGCATGAACCCATGTCTACTTTGTAGGGTAGTGAAGGCCATTTTTTCTGCACTTTGTAATAAAACGTGTTACAGAAGCAGAATAAAGTCCTCCACTAAAATATATAAAAAAAAAAAAAAAAAAAGTGCAATCTGTAATTTAAATGAATAAATAAAAACTTTTGTGGACATCATCACAGATATAATGATTTTCTGTTTATATACATTTTGTGTGCTGCTGTTAGACTCTGACACGCAAAGCTGTCACCCAAATAAAAACAACTGGGACCATATCAGGTTATGACGTGATCATTTTATTATAAAATGTAAAACGTATCAGGTTACATGACAGATTTTGTGGTGAAAATGTGAACTATAAACCATATTCGTCTTTGGATGAGGAAACTGTGCATGCTATGGTCAGTGAAATTTCTAATTCAACAAATGGGATTAAGTTGTACTTCATTGGAGTGATTTGGTAAAGCTTAGAGGACACTGTCATATTATTGGCGTTGCTCCTTTAAACCAGACAAGTCTTTGTGTCGACAACCTAATTCTCCAGCAGGTAATAAATCATATCTACAGGTAATAAAGATTCTGCCAGTCTGTACCTCAATTAATGTTGAAAATGCTTACATTTTTCAAGGGATGTACTGCTTTATTTCACAACCTTTTTCCCTATTAAAAAAGACTGTTTGTTGTATGAATACAAACATAAACTTGATTTTACATTAAGTGCAATTCTTTTAATGCTTCTTATCTGTGGTATACCCTTTTCTGAACCCAACACTGCAAATTTATTTCCATGACTGTGGGTATTTGTTTATGTTTATTGAGATCCCCATTAGCATCAGCAGCATGCTGCATCAGCTATTATTCCCGGGGTCAGTTTACAGTAGAAAAAGTATACAATTCACTTTTTTCACAGATTACAAATTAAATATTAAAATAGCATTTTGATCATCTTACTTTTTCGACTAATACAATATTAATTCCCATACATTCTTTTGTGATTGGCTCTCCTCTGTGCTGCCTGCACAAGAAATCTGATTTTCTCATAGAGCTGTGATAAAAATGCTTATGTCCATCACAAAATGTGTTTCAAAGTTTTCTATATTTTCATATATATTTAAACATTGAATTTTCCTTTGACTTCTCAGCAAAGTATTGTGTCAGATTTATGTAAAATGTCAGGACTGCCATTGAACTAAACTCCAGCAACGGTTTTATCCTCACACACACACACACACACACACACACACACACACACACACACACACACACATTATATATATATATATATATATATATATATATATATATATATATATATATAATGCTTTGTCACAAAATTAGATTACATTGGTATTATATTTGTAGAAATGAATTTTCTAAATGCATTAGCTTCAAAGGATGCTGTGGTTTTAATTACTCCCCTCTCTGCAGACTTTATCAATTATTGTGTAACATTTATGCCATACAGCTGACATTTAAAATGGCTGATATTATATTTTTAGATGTTTTTTTATAATCAGATTTCCATCATCTGTAGAGGCACACAAGTTTTGTTTAATTTCCATGTAATAACCTGCTTTGACCCCAAAAATGATTGTTTTTGCTGCAAAGTCAGAATCCCTGCTCTCAGTGGTCAACACTGATATTATATGACTTTATTAAATGAGTTTAGAGTTTGACATGCCTTCAGCCTTTGACTCAGTTCAGTGGGTTGATTTTATTCATTGCAGTGATGTTCCTTTTATTATATTCTTCCCATACAAGAAATGTGTAAAATATATATATATATATATATATATATATATATATATATGTGTGTGTGTATTAAATTGTCCCCTCGCTGTCCGTGGGTGGTCTCATCCATCCAAGCTCGGGTCCTCTACCAGAGGCCTGGGAGCTTGAGGGTTCTGCGCATTATCTTTGCTGTTCCTAGGACTGCACTCTTTTGGACCGAGATGTCTGACGTTTGTCCTGGGATCTGCTGTAGCCACTCTTGCAGTTTGGGGGTTACTGCCCCGAGTGCTCCGATGACCACGGGCACCACTGTTGCCTTTACTTTCCAGGCCTTCTCAAGTTCTTCTTTCAGGCCTTGGTATTTCTCCAGTTTCTCATGTTCCTTTTTCCTGATGTTGCAATCGCTTGGTATTGCGATGTAGACCACAACGGCTTTCCTCTGCTGTTTGTCCATCACCACAATGTCCGGCTGGTTTGCCATTACCATTTTGTCGGTCTGGATCTGGAAGTCCCACAAGATCTCAGCTCAGTATTCTCTACCACCTTTGGAGGTGTTTCCCACCTTGACCTCAGGGCTTCCAGTCTGTACTCTGCACAGATGTTCCTGTACACTCTACCAGCCACTTGGTTATGACGCTCCTTGTAAGCTTTCCCTGCCAGCATCTTGGCTGGGTAGCTCAGTGAGTAAGTCATCCGACTTTCACGTAGGGGACCTGGGTTCACATCCCGGCCGGGGGAATTACCAACACCTAGTATGGGTCCTTAGACAAGACCATCTGCACTACTGCCTAACTCATATGATGAGAGACAAGGGAACACGAGACAAGGTCTGCGTCAGGTGCTGGGGAACCAGAGCACCCTGGCGAGAAATGGGCTACTGGAACAAGACAGAAATGTACGAGAGGCGAGAACAAGGCTCTGTTGGAATGCTACTACTCCAGTAACCCTAGTCAGAGGAGTTACATGCAGAGAATGTGGGAAATATGGAATCTTCGAAACCCACTATCAACACTCACTGCCAAACAACTAGTAGCTCAACTTTCCAACATCCACAGGCGGCAGTTTCTATCACAGCTTGAGATTGACGAGATACAACACAAATGCTACAGCAAGGGGGAGCCAGGACACCAGGTCAGGGGGGGAGTTAACCACAACTCCCCATCCAGAGATTTCCCCAATAAGCACAATCACGCAGCGCAAGGCATCGATTGACCACATAGATCAATTTATGAGCACAGCACAGAAGGGCATTGGTAAAAATACCAGAGGATATATTTATAAAACAGTCACTCGGGACTGCAGAACCAGGAATACCAATCTGTGCACTGCCTGGATTGATTACAAGAAAGCCTATGACTCAATGCCACACACATGGATCATGGAATGCTTGGAGATGTATAACATCAACAGGACTCTAAGAGCCTTCCTTGCAAACTCAATGCGGCAGTGGAAGACCACCCTTGAGGCCAACTGCAAGCCAATTGCACAAGTGTCCATCAAATGTGGCAGATACCAAGGAGATGCCCTGTCCCCTGTGCTGTTCTGCATAGGTCTGAACCCCCTCAGCCAAATAATCACCAAGACTGGCTATGGATACCGACTCAGGAATGGGTCCATTAGTCACCTCCTCTACATGGATGACATCAAGCTGTACGCCAAAAGCAAGCGAGACATTGCCTCACAACACAACCAGGATCTACAGCAATGACATTGGAATGTCATTCAGACTTCAGAAGTGTGGGCGGATGATGACAAAGAGAGGGAATGTAGTCCCTACAGAAGGGGTCTCACTCCCAGATTGCAGAATAGCAGACATTGAGGACAGCTACAAGTACCTTGGAATTCCACATGCAAATGGCAACCTCGTACAGGCTACAAGAAAAGCAACCACAGCTGACTGAAACAAGCTGACTGAAATTATTTGTGCTAATATTTTGGTTTGGAAAATGTCCCTTTGGTTCTCTGGGAGCGAGTTGCTTTCCAGCTTGTTTGGAGCAAACAATGCTGGTTCTTCTTTGGATACCATCCACAGTCATTTAACGTAAATGCACATACATCCACAGTCTAAAAACCCGGAAACACTTCTGAAGCTGACAGAGTCTCTTAACACTGTTTGTGGAAATTTTAATTATTGGAATTAATCAAACCAGATGACCAGAAAATATTTGCAATCAACTTCACGGTGAAAACATAATGTTCAATTTCACAGAAACGCTGCAAATGCTGAAGAAGATCCCACAGTGTTTTCTGTTAATTTAATTCAATCACAGTGACATTATGGGTAGGCACAACATCAAATGATAGTAGAAAAAATTATCTGGTTTGATGTGTTTCTACAAAACTGCTTCAGCCCACTTTGATTGAATAGTATACAGTTTTAGATTGAAGTTTTAGATGCATGTGTGCCATGTATTATGGGATGTTTCTTTATCATTTACATGATGCATTTCTTCTCAGATGGAAACTTACACACAGTATCCACGTCTAAATCTACTCAGATGCCAATAAATTAAGTAAAGACAACCTACAGAAAGGGGATGTACTAAAACCAATAGCAAAAAGTAATATTATTTTATTAAGCAAAAGAAATAAGAAGTTTAATCGGTACAAGAGCTATTGTTTTGTTTTTGTTTCATTTAGTCTTGTTTAGAAGAATTATTTTGAATATATTAGAATATTTCAAGAACATCAATCACCAAACTCAATTAAAAATAAAAGCTAAAATAATCCTAGCCTGTCTGAAAGTAGGTAGAAGCATTATTGTTGATAACTGAGAGCAAATTCATTATCAAGAGCTCAGGCAGGTGGGCTGCTAGTGATACAACCTGGATGGCAGCCAGATTCAAGCACTGATCTGTATAGTATAATAAATGCACAACACAAAAGCCTTTAGTGTCAGTTTGTTTTACTGTGGCTTTTCAGATGAAAATACAAATACTAAGTGATCACAGAATACTGTGATAACAAGGATAGCAATAACAGCTGACTTTATATGTAAATTAAAAACAAATAAAAGGAATGGTCCATGAATGTTTTGGCAAAAGGATTAAAGATTGTCATGTGAGGTTATATGAAAAAACAAACAATGAAATATAGATTAAGAAATAGCTGTATAGTGTAGAGCTATGCTTGCAGGTCCGGTAAGCTGTGAAAGAAGCAAAATGATGATGCAAAAGAAAAAAAGATGGAGTTTGGAAGAAATGTAATTTAGATGTACAAGCAGAATTCATGAGCGTGTAGATGCAGGTGCTACAAACCAACAGATGTGATAAGATCAGCCTGGTCTACTGGGATTATGTGTACATTACAAATCATGTCTTATATCAATGTATATATATATATATATATATATATATATATATATATATATATATATATGTCAAATGGGCGGGGGGTGTTAATGCCTAATGTTACTTGTATTCACTCTGAAATATTGTACTCTGTTTGAAAGCTTCAATAAATAAAATGTTTTAAAGAAACGTAGACAAAGCTTATAAAAGTCCTTATTCCACTGGCCAACAATCAACTGAAATGGAATGCAGTCCTTTGAAGGCCGGCAGCCCAAAACAGGATTGGAACATTTCAAGCACGTATAGCATCCATCGCAACCATGGTGGCAACAATCTTGCGAGACCTGAGAGAGTTCTTGTAAATGAAAATTGTTTAGCATTTTATTCAGTGATTTGTTTAAGGTTCATTGGGATGGGTAGCAGCTTTTTCATTTTTGTTTTGCTCATTGTCACATTTTAAATGTTTTAATTTTATGGCGTTTTTACTGAAAATGCTCTGTAATGCTGAAACTTTGAGGTTTGCCAGTAGACTGGATTCCCATTGGACAGGAGTCTTCCTGTATAAGTGCAACTGAAGATTATGGCCCACTGTCCCATATGAATGGGCTAATAACAGAGAAAAAACAAAAAAACAAAAAACACCTACATACAAAAAAAAAAATACGTTATTAACTTTCATATTCTACCATAGCTAAATCAATGAAATTATAATAAAGATATTAGGCATTTTCTGCCTTTGTTTGTTGTTTCATAGACATAAAGATCCTACAGACAACACAACCGAGCAACACCACTGATTTATCATTACCTAGATGGTAGGATTTCGCAGGATATGTGCAAATATCTGTGCCTCATTTTTCGTAAGTGTTACGACCCCTTCTTCTTTTGTGGCTTTGTTAATTATGTTTGTGTGCAGGTGCAGCTGGAGTATTCGGCGGGGCGTAGCTATATAAGACCCGCCTACAATCGGCCTGGGCTCTTCTTTCTTTGCTCCGCTCCCAGGCCGGACCTGCGCCGTTACACCTCGCGTTTGGTTTAGTTCTACATCATACAACACTGCATGCATTATATTTGTACACACAACCAAGCACGCCCTGACATTACTGATATTGCAGACAATCACACTTCATGATTATATTATTTTGTTTTAAGTTTTGGTTTAATAAATAATTATAATTGGTTTTCTTGGTTGTTCGGCGTTGTTTGTTATAACCTTAAGGCTGGTTGTAACAAATGGGGGCTCGTCCTTCTTGTTCTCGGGTTTTTGTGTTCTCGTTTGGTGCGCCGTGGTTGTTCTTTTGAGTTTGCGTTGGGTGGTTTGTTTTGGTTGTTCTTTGTTTGGTGTTTGGCGCCTGCGGCTGTCTTTGTTGGCGGTGGGAAGAGCCCGCGGTGACGTCGTTGGCTGGGAGTGGAGTTTCGTTTGGCCAGGGTGAGTTGATTGCTTTTTGCGGCTTAGCCGGTCGGTTGCAGGCTCGGTGCCCCGGTTAGGTGTGGAGACGTTGCTCCTTTGGGCTTCGTCTGTGTTTTTTTTTTGTTAGTGTCGCGGGGACGCGGCTAGTGTTCGCTGCGCCAGCAGTGATCTCGGGGGCACGTCCGCGGGGTTTGAGGGGGTGATCTGTGTAGATTGCCTCGCGTCCCCGCTGGTTTTCAGTGCGTAAGTACCCGCCGCTGACCTGCGTGAAGACTAGGGTTGAGCTTGGTGTTAGGTTAGGTAAGTTTTGTTAGGCAGGTGTGGTAGCGGGGCATTTGGTCTGCTGCTGTTTGTTGGTGCCGTTTGGCTTGCGGTGTTTGTGTTGTGTGGGGACAGTCATGGTGACTGTGTCGGAGTTTTTTCGCTCTCCCTCGCTGGAATTTTTGGAGGAGTGTACGAAAGATCAGCTGCTGGAGATTGGTCGTTATTATGGCGTTGAGATTGATAGCAAACTTCTTAAGGACAATTTTAAGGCCATCCTGATTGCCAATTTGACTAAGAAAGGTGTTTTTTTGGCTAAGCCTCCGTCGGATTCTTTGCCGGGTGCGGCTTCGCTGACGCCGGGTGCGGTTTCGTTACCGCCGGGTTTGACGTTTGAGCAGCAGAGGGAATTGCTGAGGTTGCAGTTTGAGATTGAACGCGTGAAGCTGGAGTCGATAAGGGAAAGCCGGCACAGTGCCGCTGCGGTGCGCTCGTTGTCGGATTCCTCTGCTGCCGACACTTTTGATGTTCTTGGTAACTTGCGCCTTTTGCCTCAGTTTTCGGAGAGCGACCCGGACTCTTTTTTCCTGATTTTCGAGCGGTTGGCCGACGCGCGTAAGTGGGACAGTTCGGCGCGCGCTTTGTTGTTGCAGTGCGTTCTGGTGGGCCGCGCTCAGGAGGCGTTTTCTGTGCTGTCCGTGTCGGATAGCCAGGATTATGTTAAAGTGAAGGCGGCGGTTTTGCAGGCTTATGAGCTGGTGCCTGAGGCATACCGACAGCGGTTTCGGTCTTGCAGAACGGCCGCTGGGCAGAGTTATCTCGAGTTTGCTCGGGATTTGAAGTTGCATTTCACGCGCTGGTGCTCAGCTGCGAAAGTGGCTGATTTTGAGCGGCTGTGTGAGTTGATTCTATTGGAACAGCTGAAGGATTCGGTGCCGTGTGTGGTTGCCACGTACATCTGTGAGCAAAAGGCCGAGACGGTGGCTGTGGCTGCGGCGCTGGCGGATGACTATGTTTTGACTCATAAGTCCCATTTTCTGTATAGTGATGGGCCTTCTCCGGGTAGTGGGCGTGGTGAGCGCCGCGCTGCGTCCGTGCGTCGTGGGTATGTGTCGTCTGACGCGTGTGCCGGGGCGGACGTGTGCCACTACTGCCGGGAGAGGGGCCACTGGAAGGGGGATTGTCCTGTGTTGTCATCTAGGGGGAAAACCTCGGCACAGAATGTTAATCCGGCCGTGTTTGCAGATCCGGATGGTTCTCCTGTTGCCGCTGCTGGAGTGTGCACTTCATTTCCTTTGCATGTCCCCGACGCGCTGGATTCGTATGCCCCTTTTATTCGGACTGGGTTTGTGTCCTTGACAGGTGGCGCGAAGACTCCTATTCGGATTCTGAGGGACACGGGTGCGTATGATTCGTATGTCGTGTGTTCGGTCCTCCCGTTCTCTTCCCGTTCGGCTACTGGTGATTATGTTGTGGGTCGTGGCATGGGCTTGACGACGTTGCCTACTCCGTTGCATAGGGTGGTTTTGGACTGTGAGCTGGTGCGTGGGGAAGTGTCTGTGGGCGTGCGGGCCGCGTTGCCCGTGGATGGAATTCATTTTATCTTGGGGAATGGCCTGGCGGGCGGCCGTGTTTGGTCTGCTGATCCCTTCTTGCTGCACGCTGCCGGTTCGCTTGTTGGTGACAGTGGTGTTCGTGTGTCAGCCTCCCCTGTGGTTGCGTTGTGTCCGTCTGTTCAGGGGGGTGGGTTGTCTCCGCCTCCTAGGGTGTTTCCAGCCTGTGCCAATATGCGGGCTATGTGCGCGGCTTCGCTGGATGCGGTCGCTGTGAGGGAGGACGTTGCTTTGTCTGTGGCAGATTTTCCTCTTGAGGTGTCTCACGAGGAGTTGGTCCGGGAACAGCGTGCTGATCCGTCTTTGACAGCGGCCTTTGGTCTCGCTGTCCCGGGGGCAACAATAGCAAGCGTGGCGAGTGGGTACTTTGTGCAGGATGGTTTATTGTTTCGGAAGTGGACATTTGGGGGCGACCGGGCGCGTGAGGTTGTGTTTCAGCTGGTGGTTCCATCTATATTTCGCACTGTTGTCCTCGGAGTTGCTCATGACGACTCTGGTCATTTTGGTGTGCGGAAAACATATTTGCATCTCCGCAGGCATTTTTTCTGGCCGGGGGCGAAAAAAGATGTGTCTGCTTTTCTTAAAACGTGCCGGGTCGTCCGTTCCGGTGCCGGATGACCCCTGCTGTGTTCGGTCGGGGCGTGACATTGCTAGGGCTGATGCGTTGTCGAGGGCTCCTGTGGTTCGGTCTGTGGGTTCCCTGGTGTGTGATGGTTGCCCTGTTTCTCACCTTCTCTTCCCCTGTAGGTGCCGGTGGAGGTGATGGTGAGGGTAAATTGGGTTGGGTGTTTGTACACGTTTGTTTTTGTTTTGGTTTTGTTTCGGTGGTTCACGGGGATGACTCCCCATGACCCCCGTTTTTATGGGGGGTGGTGTTACGACCCCTTCTTCTTTTGTGGCTTTGTTAATTATGTTTGTGTGCAGGTGCAGCTGGAGTATTCGGCGGGGCGTAGCTATATAAGACCCGCCTACAATCGGCCTGGGCTCTTCTTTCTTTGCTCCGCTCCCAGGCCGGACCTGCGCCGTTACACCTCGCGTTTGGTTTAGTTCTACATCATACAACACTGCATGCATTATATTTGTACACACAACCAAGCACGCCCTGACATTACTGATATTGCAGACAATCACACTTCATGATTATATTATTTTGTTTTAAGTTTTGGTTTAATAAATAATTATAATTGGTTTTCTTGGTTGTTCGGCGTTGTTTGTTATAACCTTAAGGCTGGTTGTAACATAAGAAATCATTCAAACCATGATGATAAAGAATTACATCATCATCAGAAATAAGGTATGCTACATCTTAGATTCTTTGAAAATGTAGAAGTCCAACAGTCTTGATGGCTTTGATAGGTATGCAGCTAAAACAGCAAAACAAGACTTAATTTTATCGGAAAGCATGTTCATATGATGAACAGTCTATTCAACTCTGCCCTTTAGTTGGCAAATTAAGGCATTTTTGCATCATAATGTTTGTTTCAGAAACTTGCATTTGCTTAATGGTCTCATTGCACTATTTATAATTTTTACTCATGCAGGACAACAGTCATATTTTGATACATTTATGCTGCAATAATAAATGTTGACATAAAAACTAATAAGCTAATAGTCATGTTCTTCCAGGCTGTAAGCAGACAAACATGTAGGGATGTAAATCAGATGTTTGGTTTCATTTGCTTCTGTTTCTATTTTGGATCCACATCACAGACATAAAATCAACCACTCATCTCACTTGACATTGTGCATCTGTTGGCTCCTCTCTGAGCAACTTTACCCATAATCCCAACTCACATTTACATATATCTCTGGAGAAGCATTAAACCAACTTCAGACATAAACTTCATTTACATACTCAAATCACACATGCACAGAAATATTTGTTTATTTTCGGTTAAGCTGTAGCTCAACATCTCTCTCTCTCTCTCTTCCTTTCTGTGGAATAGGTTACATGGTTTTTTTTTAATTCAGAATTAATTATTCAGAATTAGGTAATTCTGAATTAAACTATTCCCCTTGGGTTTTAATTGAAAATAGTATTTCTGAATTGAGGTTTAAATGGAAAACATGTTTAATCGCCTTTATGCAATTCTGCCTAAGATCTTGTGGTTTTGAAGGGTTCTGATTGGACAGGGGCAGACTTGACATATTTACGTCTACTGTAGGAAAACAAACTCTAGTTCCTTCTCTTTGTTTAATCTACAACATAATACAAATAATTTTTGCTTTGATTTTGATCATAGTTTTGAAGCAGCAGCTTGACAATCCTACTTTGATTAGCTGAGGAGGAGAAGGGAGGTAGAGTACTGAATGTTCAGCGCGACTGGACAAGGGAACAAGCATGCACAGAATGACCAGAATTAATTTAAAGCGAATGAAAGTATACATGATCAAGGAATTATTCACTTCGAATTTAAAGTCAGAATAAACCAGTCACTTACTTCGGATTTGAGTTTAATTTGGAATGGTTATTTTCATTTGGAATTAGGTGTTTACAAGGGTATTTTAAAGAGGATTTAAGTTTTATTCTGAACTAAAGGGGAAAAACTCATGTAAATTTGGCCTGTGTCTTTTATTCAGAAAAATACTGAAGATGATAAAAAGTAGAGGCTTCACTTTGTCTGGAGAATAAGAATGTAATTGGTAAGTTTATTCAGTGAGTCTCAGGGAGGTCAAACAGTCTGCTGCCAGGCCACTGTTATAGCCAAACACCAATTAAGTCTTGTCTGACCCAGAGAGATGAGGGCAGGTGACAGTTACAGGTGCAACAGAGGGAGAGGGATAAATGTGGAAGTTATAAAGAAGGGTAAGGGGAAGGTTTAGGGATTAATTGTTTAAAATTTTGCTTTCATTTTGTATTCTTCATCTGGCTACTGAATAATAATTTGTTTCCCTTTTATATCTAAATTAGCTTGAACTGAGAAAAACTACTTTATGAAAGCTTCTTGAACTTTAACATCTTCCTCCCTGGTGGTTAATACTGCTTGTTGCTCTGATTTTATTTTTTACAGAAACCACAGGCACCTTGCTGTGTTGTATGTGTCTATGTTGTACTTAATTTAGTAACCTGTAGATTTAGTAATATCAGAATCAATTCACTTTAGATTTTTGATAAACATTTGATGTTTATTTTTTTCCAAATCTTATTTTAACCTGCTAATAAGGATACAGCCAATGTATTTTAGATTTATCCCAAACGTCCCATCAATTGAATCCAAGGCTGTTCATGGCTGTGATGGCTTGTTGACCTATTGGGCAATGAAGATATTTCTAAGGTTGAAGGTTTAAAAATAGTTTGGAGTTTACATACATAACATAGCAAGCTAATTAAACTATTGTGGACTATATTTAGGTTATTTCATCTATTAAAATGAGACCTTATATCAGAAAACCATTAAAAGCAGCAGTACTTTCAGTCAGCTTACTCTCATTCAGTGTTGCTATTTTGTCAGGATTGCTGGCATTACTTATCACCGTGGTTTTAATGTGCTGCCTGTACATAGGAAAACTGCATTTTCTCCCTATTTTCCACATGTTTAATTTATATTTTATGGATATTTTATTCACATTTCATTCTAACATTTATTCCTGTGTTCTACACTTTGGATAATAGTTGTTGTTTTTAAGGTGCTTCATAGACCACACTGTCGTAACACTAATAATGGATTGTATTTCTATAGTGTTTCAAAGGCCCCCAAAATGATTTACATTGAATCTATTATTCAATCACTCCATATTTATACTATGTGATGGTAAGCTATATGTGTAGCCGCAGCTACCCTGGGGCAGACTGATGGAAACGTTGCAACCAATCCATGCCCACAGGCTCTCCAACCACCACTGAACATTCACACACATTAATAAATCAGCGATGCTGACACTGGAGGCAAGGGGAGTGAAGGGTCTTGCCCAAGGTCACAACAGCAAATAAGAGTGTGATTCAAACTGCCAGTCAATGGAGATTGGAAGACATGAATGTAATGATGTCTGACTAATATAAAAAAGAATAATTTTGAGATCTCCAGATAAGACACCCTTATTAATAAATGTAGACCACTGTCTAATGGTTGTTAGTCCAGAGATCCATGTTGTGTCCATATCAGCAGATATGAAGTAATTAGGACTCCCCACCTCAGTAATGGCAGTGCCGCAAGATGGTGAAACTTACAAAAGGGAAGCTGGATTAGTTTATAGCTTCTTTGTAGCCTGACACGCTTCTGTGGCCACATGTTGTGAAGAAAGAGATCACAACAAGTGTGACAGTCCTGTTTGCTCCACATTTTATCAACAAAACAACCTGATTTTTGACTGCAACTTTATTTTCTTGATTTCACTGGCAGTCCTCATACTTTGCTTTTTGTGTTTTGTTTAGTTTACCTTTTTTCACAGCTATATAAAAAGAAAAGACAAAAAAACATTCAGTATGTGTTACTTTCTCTACTTCTATTCTTGTTTGTGCTCTCAACCAGAGTATGTAAAATGCTAGTGGAAGACAAAATAAACTTTCACTTTAAAATAAAAACTTCTGACACATACTGTACCTTGGCATACCAAGCAGCACCTCAAAACACAAAAAAAAAGTTCTATGATGGCACAAATTTACATATACAGCTGTAGAAATGTAAATTACAATAAATGTTTGGAAAAAGTGAAGTCTGAAAGAAATATTTAGCACTCTGTAATCTCTTTATTATTTATCCTTTTAACATGAAGTACTGCTTACTCCAGACGTCATATCCATCTTAATCTTTACACAAAGGTTATAATACATACAAATGTGGTATAAGGCTGTCTATCCCTTTTAAGTAATTTTGTTATGAGTTAAAGTGTTATATGGTACATCCATCCATTTTCAATACCTGCTAATGTAATGGTGGTGGGAGCTGAAGACTATTTCAGCTAAAAGTGCCGGCCCTTGGCATAGACCATATGGGTCACAACCTAGAGTGCTACTCACTGTAGGGGGCATATCTGTGAGCCTTAAAAAAAAAAAAAAAAAAAAAAAAAAAAAAAAGAAGTAAAAAGAGATTAAATTAAAATAAACGTTTGTAATAGTTTAGAGCCCTGACTGGCACCCTTTTCCTTGTACTTAAAAATAAAGGATGAAAAAACACAGATAACCCCAAGTGCCCCCTATTTTTCTTTCATTGTTTGATTGACATGCCTGAAGCTGTCCTACATTGGATAAGTTATTAAAAGGTGCATTTTAGGTAACAGTTAATAATGACAGATGCCAACAACTTGTCCAAATGTGGCTTTCAGAAAGCAAAGAAAAGTGGCTTCAGTGTAGAGGTATGTAACTTTTTTCTAACATTAAAAACACTGTTTAATTTGTAATTTGTTCCAGCTAGAAGCTAACTTAAATGAAATATGAGTTTCCTCATGATGCTGCTGTAGATGCTGTAGCTTCTGTGGGACTGTATAACTATAATTTAACCTCATATTTAGTGATGCAGAATAACAACTGGTGATTTATGTTGTTTAAAACTGAGTTTTAGTCTGTCTGCTGCAGCTCCATGTTTTTCTTGTATTGTACAGGAACGAGTAAATCTACTCTACATCTGTCAAGATGTAGGGTGGGAGGGTCTGAGCCATAATCTTAACTAGGGCACCAATGGGGCTAGGACCAGCTCTGCTTGCTGCTATCAGGCCAGAGGTGGGGTACCCCTTGGATAACTCACCAATCAGAGATTGAGCAGACTCTACTTCTTAAGGAAGCTGAGATCTTTTAACGTCTGCACCAAAATGTTGCAAATGTTCTACAGGTCTGTTGTTGAAAGTGCAATCAGCTTTGCAGCAATCTGCTGGGGCAGCGGCATCAGAACCAGAGACTTGAAAAGAATTAACAAACTGATCAAGAAAGCTGGTTCTGTGCTTGGAGTAACTCTGGAGCCGCTGGAGTTGATCATCAAAAAAAGAATTCTGTACAAGCTGACGAAGATAATGGAAGATCCTTCACACCCTCTACACAACGCCGTGACGAAACAACAGAGTGTGTTCAGTGGGAGGCTTGTTCAAGTCCGATGCAAGACAGAGAGATACAGAAGATCCTTCCTTCCAGCAGCTATCAGGCTGAAGAACAAAGCCCTTAATTAATTAATGTGATTGTTTTTTTTTAAAAAAAAAAAAAAAAAAAATTACTACTACTACAATATTGAATTTCCCTTTGGGATTAATAAAGTATTTTTCATTCATTCATTCATTCAATCCATCACAGCTTATATGATACAATTAATGCTAATCCTGAAAGCTAACTATCCATTACAAGTACCAGTTTAGCCATATCTAAGTTTAGATTGCTGTTGCATTTATACAGTATAATACGTAGCTTCAGAAGAGTCCCCACAATTAAATTGACTGACAACTGACACCTGTTAGACACCCACTGAAAATCTGCATAACAAAAAAACTGCATGGTATATAAATACAATCTTCATCCAATCACTTGGCACACAAATTAGAGCTGTTATTCAGTGTGTTGTTGAAAAGTTGGGGAGATTTTTTTCCACAAACTCTTGGTTGAATGAGTGTGTTAGAAAAAAATAAGGCTTTACTGTGTTTCTGTCATGTGAGGGGATAGAATGCATAGTTCATGATGGAGATCAGTTCAGTGAGTTCCCTCTTCTTGCTTTCTCAAACATTTTCAGGTTCTGAGGAATGAGTACTCTGCCCTTGTAAAAGGATTTACTTACTGTGTTGGTGCACTGAGAACTTATGCTCGACTCCAACAGACAGAGGGCATCTGCTATAAAGCAGCTTAAACATATTGTACCTACGGTATCATCAGTTTATCTGGGATCCCTAGAAATTTAGATCACATTAAGCCAGGGGTTGGCAACTACATTTGGCCTGGGGCCAAGTTTTTTCTAAACCAACTGAATGGCAGGCCAACATTATAATTATATATCTTTTCTTTGCTCTAGTGTCCTTTATTGTTCAGAGATTTTCCTTATCTTTCTTATTCTTTCCATATCTTTAAAAGTGCAACATTTCGTTGGCGGTTAGTAACCATAAAGCCCCGGTTTGTTGCCTCCACTACTGGTGAAAACTCCCGACAGAAACAGCTGCTAAACTTTCCCCTTCCACACCGCTTTCAGGAGGTGGTTACTCCTGGGTGAAGCTACAGCTAGCTTCAGGGTTAGCTCCCTTCGCTTTACCCAGCAGTGGTGAAGCAGACACGGGACTCTGCTGGAACTAGCAAACCTGTGTGGTGTTTATTGCTAAAGCTTGTAGCAAAACATTCATCACTAAACAAGTTTCTCTCAGTGACTTTTCTGCTCCGACGTCCTCCTCCCTCCTGCTGTGCGTCTCCAGCTCGACCTTGATTATTAAAGGGGCCATGCTGTCCTTTTAACACAATGCTGTTAACACCACCATGTCTCTGCTCAGTGATACATAACTCTTACAATCTCCACAATTTTTCTTTCTTTTTTTTTTTTAATTAATGTAATCTGGCGGGTCAGATATTATTAGTTTGGGCCAGCAGTCACCAATCGCCAGCCACTGCACTAAGCAGAAGTATAATAATAGTTATCAACTCAGAAAATCAACTCATGTTGCTGTTTTCTATTTTTGATGCACTCTTTAATATTTCTTTTTCACCAGATTTTTTGATAGAAATCTGATCAACCCAAGATTGCTGGGATCTGATGCAGCTCCATATTAACAGTTATGAATCTTTTCCACATTAACCAATAGTGAATTTTTATTCTTCGTTGAGTCTCATCTTCTCCTTCAGTAATTCTGTTGGAGAGTGGAACACATTATTTAAAAGGTCAGATTTCTTTCAGTAGTTTAGCATGAATGGAATCTCGGTCCTCTATATTACCCCTCCCAAATAAAGAGAGTCCCCAATCAGGCCAAGTCTAGTGGACTATCCTGTGAATGCACCCTTAGGCTTGATGGGGCAGCTTTAGTAGGTACTGGAAGGGAAAAAATGCTTTTAAAAGCATGAATATGTCAAAAAGTTACCTCATCTGGCACGAAAGACTTCAGATTCCTTGTCCATAATATCAAATGATGAAGGTAATGATCAAACTGATTTTACTCACCAGGGATTGCATGTGGTTCCTACTCTTGGCTTTTCCTTATTTCACACCAATATAATGGAACTGCTAATGGAACTACTCCAAAAATCCTAATTCCTTTGAAGCAGAAGAGAACCAGAGGAAAACAGCATTAAAACCAATGTGTATATGTCACATCTGTAACAACCCTTGACTTTGTACCAGCAACACATGAGAAATGTACAAAATAGCTCAGACTTCTCAGTTTTTGGGGACAAACAGTAGAAAGAAAACAATTACAATACTAAGAAACAATGTGCACCAGAAACTGTGTGGACTGGAAATCTTTGTTTAGATATTCTTTAAAGACCGCTTTAAATACTTGAACCTATTTTTTTATTGAGCTGCTATTGGATACAAGTGGATTCTTGTCCGACTTTCCAACCTTTTAAGAGGCTCTATCAAGATACTTCACTTTCAGAGCACCAGCACTGGTAAAAGTTAAGATGAAGTCAGAGTGGGGCAGAATAAGTTAAACAGGAGAGGAAATTGCAGATAAAGTAAAGTCATGAAGAGTTGCAGGGTTCAAAATGAAGATAAGAAAAAGGAAAGATAAGAGGAACTGCAGAGAAAGAACAGGAGTGAAAGATGGGAGGATGTGCTCCAAACTGATTTCCCCTGATTGGTATTACTCTTGCTGTATCACCATGTCTCAGCTTGGGAAGTCTTGTTTTAGTTGAAAAAGAACAGACTTTGCACATTACAGAGATAACAAATCAGCAGGAAATACTGCTGAGTCAGCAATTAGCGTTCAGGTCAAAGTTCTGAATAATCCTTGGTCTGTGTGAGTCTGTTAAATGTTTGGGTGCATGCATTATATGTGAATGTACAGCATCTATGTGCAAAATTGATCACATAGCCAGGTCAATATTGTAGCTGTACCACTGAGTAATGAATTTATGTGTAAGCAGAGGTTTATTGTGTGTGTGTGTATGTGTATCAAACTGCATTTTCATTGGGTATGGTATTTTGTGTATGTGTGTGCGCACATCCCCACCCAAGCAATGAAACATGCACAAGTACAAAAGAGACACTTCATTGATTGAAGTTCAACTTATAATTATACCTGAAGGTGATAGCTGAACACCTGATTCTAACCACAGAGCCTACACTCT
Source organism: Melanotaenia boesemani (assembly GCF_017639745.1). Taxonomy (NCBI): domain Eukaryota; kingdom Metazoa; phylum Chordata; class Actinopteri; order Atheriniformes; family Melanotaeniidae; genus Melanotaenia; species Melanotaenia boesemani. Next base: position 25,019,624 of record NC_055685.1, read on the forward strand.
GCAGATTTTTAGAAATGGCTGCTGTGATAGGGTTCTATTAAAGCTCCAACTTAAGAACAAACTTTACACAAACTGCTCCCATGTAGCTAAGTTATTTCTTTTAAACAGTTTGTAAAATTTTTGAGTGAAAGATTTGAAATGTCTGCAACATCTTACTTCTGTCACTTCAAGAATAAATCCTGTTAATGTTCACATTTCACTTGGCTGTTTATATCTGCCAGCTGCAGTGAAATTTGAGGCACTGAATTGTTGTTGGGGGGGATGTAAACTAGAGAGGTTCTCCATCGACCTTGCACAGCCAGATTACCACCAGTTACATAACTGTCTTCTGGGAAACACAATGAGTGTCAGAGGCATAAGGCTATAAACCAGTTTTGTACTGCCATAAATTTACAGGCCTTCAGGCTATACTGCATTGAAACAGACACAGTTCTGTGGTGGAAAATGACTGAAATAATGCAGTGATATTTGTCAAAGCTGTGTTTAAATTGATTATTTAACAACAAAAACTTCTGTATTTATATGTCTTCTACTTAAAACTCGAGTATCCTTCAGCTTCACTAGCTATTAATGCAATAATTAGGGTTTATTAATTAAAGAATAAATCAATTAAAAATATGCAACATGCTATATTATAGGAAACTGATTTATGGAAAAAAAAAATTGAATTTTAAGTTTCTTCTTCTTTTCACCCTTTACTTCTTTCTTCTTCTTCGCCTCCTTCTTCTTCTTTTGTCTGGTGATACTTTCTGCAGTAATTTTAGTTTCCCTTTTAGAGTAATAAACTATGATTTAGTTCAGTTCAATTCTGTTTTTGATCATTTTAATTAATATGTAATATTTTTAAATTAAGACTGATTAAACTGATTTTACTAATTAAAATCAAATGACATTATCCTTGCCATGGCAACATATGGGTTAGACACAAAAAATGACTACACCCTTAAGCTAGGTGTATTCTTTACTTGTGTGAGGCGTAGTATTAATAACATATACTGTACTCATGTGACTCACACTAGTATCATTCTATCAATTCATGCAGACTCAAATGGTTTATAATGATATATTCAACTTGAAGCAGTTTGTCATGAAAAGATTATTGTTGTAGTCCAGGGCTACTCAATTTAGACCTACAGCCCTGCAAGTTTTCAGTATGTCCCTGCTCCAACACACCTAACTTAAATTAATGAGTCACTGTGCAGAGCTTCATAGGCCATTGGATCCTTTTTATTTGAGTCAGGTGTGTTGAAGCAGGGAGACACTGGAAACCTGCAAGACAACGGCCTTCATGGGGCCAAAATGAGTAGCCCAGTTCTAATCCGAACTGTGAACCATTTCTGATTCTAACCAAGTGAACAAGCTGAACCTAAACAATAAAATTACAGTTTTGTAATAATATGTGCTTACAAGCAACCAAGGCAACCAGGGACATAAAATTTGTGACATCATTTTGTAATAAAATGTATTTTAGCTGTGACCATGATCTTGTTCAAACCCTTATCATCATCTGTTGTTATTAATATTAATGTTATTAACCAAACCAGAAAGTGACAAAAGGGTTGTAATTTGATGCTGTTATGTTCTGAATGTTACTGTAAAGAACTGCATATACCTGCACCATTCACTTTCAACAATGTTAATAGCAAGAATCAGAATTAGAATGAACTTTATTGCCAAGTAAGTTTAAGAATTTGTCTTGGAATGGTGTTGCAAAAACAACAAAATCAAAACAAAAGAACAGAGAGCATAAACATAAACAGTATTTATAGGAAGCATTTAAAAAAATCCATTTCTATAAAAGAAAATGCCTGTACACAACATGAATTTAAATGTGTACAAACATAAAGGACAGTTGATGGAATGGGGGGTAATTAAACAAACAAACAAAGAAAACAAACAAATAAATAAATATAAATATTAAAGCACAGAGGGTGATGGTGTGACTTGTTATTATGTAAGTCTTTTATTGTTCGGAGTGTCAGTTATGAGTCTGGAGGGAGCTTCATTGATCAGTCCAACAGCAGATAGGATGAAACTGCATCTGTGGCGTGAGGTTTTGGTCCTGATGGACCGCAGATTCCTGCCAGAGGGGAGAGGGATGAAGAGATTGTGACCAGGGTGGAAAGGATTACCCATGATCTTTCCTGCTTACCTCAGAGGGCTGGCAGAGTACAGGTCCAAAAGAAAAAGCAGACGATCATTCTCTCAGCCAACCTGCCTTTGTCTTTGATGGTGGCAGCAGGGTACCAGATGGTGATGGAGGTGGTGAGGATGGACTCAATGATGGAGGTGTAGAAGGGCACTAAAACAGACTTGGGCAGCTTGAAATCTCCAGGTGTCACAAAAAGTACATCCTGTGCTGAGCTTTTGTCATGATGGAGTTGATGTTCTCCACCCACTTCAGGTCCTGGGAGATGATGGCTCCCAGGAAGCAGCAGGACTCCAAGCTTGTGACTGGAGAATCGTGCAGGGTGATAGGAGAGGGAGGGGTTGTGTTCTCCCTGAAGCCTACAACCATCTCCACTGACTTTGCAGCATAAAGCTCCAAGTTGTTTCTGTTGCACCAGGTCACAGTTGATCAGTCTCCCTCCTGTAGGCAGACTCATCCCCACCAGAGATGAGGCTGATGAGGGCGGGGTCGTCTGGGAACTTCAGGAGTTTGACAGACTGGTGACCGAAAATACAGCTGATGGTGTAATGGGAGAAGAATGGAGGGAAGAAAACACAGCCCTGAGGGAAACTGGTGCTGATAATGCAAGATTCTGATGCGGTTTTCCCTACATTTACATGGTCCCTCCTGTCCAGCAGGAAGTCTGTGATCCACCTGCAAGTGGAGACAGGCACGCTGAGCTGGGAGGGTTTGTCCTGAAGCAGAGCTGGGATGATGGTGTTAAAAGCAGAGCTGAAATCCACAAACAAGATTATGGCGTAGGTTCCTGGGGAGTCCAGGTGCTTGAGAATAAAATGGATGTTGACAGCGTTGTGGGAAGCAATTAGGGAAAAGAAGCAAAACGCAAATGTGAAGAAAGAATGTGATGCCCTGTCTGACTTAAACTGATAAGGGATTAATTTCTACACCAGCTCAAATGCCTATAAACTTGGATTTACTTGGCCATAAAAAACAACAACTCTCAACAACCTGATGTGCATGGAATGTGCTTTGTTTGGAAATGAAACTAGATTAATAAATAACCAGTGAACTAATACATTACACTGAGGTTTCTGACAAAGTTTAACTATATAAAACGAGTCTTTGGGTTTTTAAACATATTGTGGATCATGCTAAGACACACTTTAAATTCAAAGGGTGTGCAATGATGATTGAAAAATATACATAAAAAAAAAAAAAAAAAACATGACCTTGCACTTTAAACAAAGGTAGAAATATGAAAATATGATTAGGTGAAGACATACAAGACAAGAGGCTCAAGAAAAAGAAATATTGAATTTCACTGCTATGGAAAAATGCCATATTTATACCAGTAAAAAGCCAAGTGGGATAAAGTATAGCTTATTTTCTCAGATAGATTTTGAAATGGCACTCTTCATATTTGCCTATTCCATGGTGGAGGCAATTTTCAGAGAGCAATCTTGTAAGCATGGTCACTGTGGGTGATTGCCACAATAAATGTCTCAGTGTCTGGCTTTACACCAGCTGACAGCATTGTGAAAGAATAGGTTTGCACGTTACATAAAACGAGACACACATGGTTTATTTTAACAGAGCCAGGCTGGTGATGTGTGTGTTTCTATCAAATAAACTAATGCTGTTCTAACAGGACCACACACTCACATCACCTTCTAAACTTATAACTGAGCATAAAGAGAGCCATAAAATGAAAATAGGCTTTTCTGAAAAAAAAATCTTTATGTGCTTAATTGTAACTTCTGTCTCTGGTCTAGCCCTAAGCTGCTGCAGTAATGCATATTTCCCCTCAGACGGACAAATAAATGATTATTCTACAAGCAATTAAACTGAAGACTGATTAACCTTTTATTCAAATTATTATTATAGCTGATGTAAAGAGGCAGAAAATGAAGGGTGTGTGTAAACTTACCATGCAATCACCTTCTGCTGTAAGCATTTATGTCAGTTATTATTCACTGATGAGCTTTGCTAAGCTTTTAATAAACATTTCACCTTCGGCAGTCTTGTCCACAATATGTTGCTAATTTTGAAGCTGAACAGTGGACCTCAATTCACTGTCTCAACTCATTATTTTAGGAATTTTTTCTGGGTCCCTCCATTCATTACGCCAAAACGCTGTAATAGCAAATAAACACCAGCTAACAATGGACACTGTCAGTGATGGATATGTTCTTAGCTTCCCACTGTGTGAACAAAAACTATGGGACTATTTTTTTCACAGACTGAATGGTAATGTCAGTTTAAAGATGCATGATTGGTGTTGTTTGTGTTCCATGCACTTCTTAGGGGTGTTATCAGCTCTCTGAAAGGGGCTGTTAAATTACCAGTTTGTTCCAGACTAAATAGAAAAACCCAGAAACTGCTAAATTAAGTCATTGCAAATGTTTTATTCTGGACAGCTTTTAGCTTTTAGCTTTTTAAAATGAAATACAGGAAAAAGTTTGGGCTAAACATGTAACAGTGGCAAGTTTCTAGAACCAAAGAGCACACTGGATACTTAAACTGCAAGTACAATGAAGTTTACTGACAAAGCTTGGAATGATTTACTTGTAAAAAATGGTTTCACTGAAACTGGCAGACAGATGGTGTTTCAGCTCCAAGGGTTGAATATAGGACTGTGGATGCATGCGTGGCTCCACAGCAGGGGGATCAGAGTAATTCATGGGCAGTGGTAGAATTCAACTACATTGTCTTCAGCAGGATAACTGCTAGGTGGACTGGGTAGAGTGAACAAGACTATTTAAATCTCAGAATATACAAAACCACATCTACCACTTATTAAAGCTCAACAATCTGGTGCTGAATGAAGGAAGGACCGGGGAGGATAAACTGCAAGGATGATGAACTGATGAGTTGCAGCTGTGCTTTAGGAACCTGCCAGAGCAGAGAGACAACCACACCCACACAGGAAAGACAAAGGGAAGAGGAAACAGAAGGGACTCCAGAGACTCATGACAGAACATCTTTAATCATAATACTGATTGCTGCTGGTATAAAAGAAAAGCAATGCTGTTTTCAATTTTAGTGCAAAAAATATAGACTTAAATACAAATGATCTAAGGACAAGTGGCATCAAATATTGACCTTAAATGCCTAAAAAAAGAGAGAGTGAGATGGCTATAGGTTATTAATGAAATGAATATAGGCCAGGACACTTGTTGCTTTAGAGTTTTTATTTTCTAACATCTGATCAGTTTTCTAATCTATAATTTACTGGAGAGAAAAATCTACATATAATCATAAAACAGTAGAAGGATGACGTGTTTGTGTGTTTTGTGCTTCTGTTTGTCACCTTTTTCCTCCAGACTCGATGGGTGTAAGACAGAGGACTTGAGGAATGACAGTGGGAAGTTTGAAGTTCTTTAAAATAATCACATCTTCTCAAACAGTTGTTTTATCCCATTTTATTATCACTACTGAAGTACATTTGAGATGAGGCAAAACAAAAGCAAAGTGAAGCTGTACGATTCACCACTAAAAGTAAATTCTCACCTTTTCACACCAAAAAGTGGACATGTGATTATAAGAGAGCAGCTCTTACCACACATATCTCTTGTGTCAGACCAAGTAATGAATAGGCAGGTCTCTGTGCAACAGTATACTACAGAGGTGTGTGTCTGCAGAAGGCAGTGATGAGCTCAGTTTCTCTGGCATAGCCAAGCTTTAAACAGACATGGCAAGGCAGTTCAAAGTGGAAACCACTAAAAATGATGGATGGGAATTATTCACTGTTGTGAGAGAATCACAGCTCTTTGCCAAGTGGTTGTGACTCCAGGGCTGTAGAAGGACAAACTTGAGTTAAGAAATTCCCACAGTTTGCATAGTTTTCTGCACACTTCTTGTCTCAAAATGCAAAAATTAGAAACTGGCTCTTTCTGTCATAACTACATAGGAACTTATTTTTAATCTAAATATCCAAAAATTTGTCTGCAAGCAGATTTTTCTTTGGATAATTGTTGGGCTTGTTAATGACGTATGCATATCAGGCCATGCAATTATTGACTTGAAAAATTAAAATCACTGATTGGCAATAAAAGAGTCCAGATCTGATAATTTCTGGGGACATTTATTTAGTTCCAGGCAGCATCCAAAAAAAAAATAAAAAAATAAAAAAAATAAATAAATAAGCTAGCTCTCACTTATATCTTGTGCAATATGGCAGAATGTAAGTTAGCTTTGTCAATGACAGTTTTCCTCTTTTCTTTCTCCTCATTATTATGAAGTAAACAGGAATTTACTCTGAAACTACACATTTATTACACATAGTGTATCACAATCTTATGGCTGCCAACTAGGGTTTGCCCTCTAGATGAGTGTACATCCAGTAAGAGAGAATTCTGCATATACAAGAGCTGTTGATTATTTAGCTACTGCCTCTTCAAGCATTTGCTCCTCTGGCTCTTTTTATGCATTTCTGTTAATCAGCAGTGACACAACAGACTCCGTTCAGTGAAAACTCCTTAAAGCAGACCTGATAGGATCATTTCCCGTCACTTAATTCTTAATCTTGGGTAACTCTAGGTTAGCTTAGCACCCACCACAACTCCAACTAGACTGTAATTATTTCAGAGTGAGGAAGAGCTTTCTCCTGGGGAAAGTGTCCTGATAAAGAGAAGATTTTGGAAGAAGTATTCTTTGGCTGGTCAAGTTCCTGGAGATTTACCAAGGGGCGAGAAAGAGGATGAAAGTGACTCGTTAACACACTATTTCAGTTGCAAGTCAGGAAGCTACTGCAATTCTTAAATAAGGGAAAACTGATAAACATGCTTAGTTTTAAATTAAAATGACTTCATAAATGCTTGAAACGCATGCTTCACATATCTACAGAAGCCAAGTGCAGCCGTTATCAGGTATTATTCTTTTTTCTTAATCATTATAATGAGGACCATTTTCCTGTGATAACGGGATCATTTATCTTGTTGTCACTAGAAAACCTAGTTTGTTTTCTTGTGATAACAAGATGATTAAGTTGTGCTCAAAAGCAAGTGTGTGACACCTGGTTCCATTGATCAAAACAGACCCCATGACAGCTTGGAGGGGCTACAGCCATGGTGTATATGTGTAATTATGTGAATGAGTGATTGTTAAAGCTTAACAGACAGACACGTCACAATTTCAGCCTTTGTCAGACGTATTGGTCAGTGATAGATGTTGCTTGATCCATCAGCTTGCGTCCGTTGCTGTACTGTATGTAAATCCAAACATTTTCATGGCTGTGCTGCTAATTAGGAAAAACAAATCACAGCCACAGATCCAAGACTGCTGAGGCTTTATGGAAACTGAAAAGGCTCATCTTGCTCTTGCATCTCATCTCTGAAACCAAAGTGCTCTGAGAAATAGTGATGCATTACTTGCACCTTTCAGTTCCTTTACTTTTAAAAACCTCCAATTTTGCAAAGGATGTTATGGATACTGTGCAATCTTTTGCTTTGGTGAGAATTTGATCATACAAGAAAATGTGTGATTATGACATGTTAATGTCCATGTTACTTTAAAAAGAAACTTATTTCTTTTGCTTTAACATTCCAGATAATTCAGAGATAATTATTTACAAAAATCCTAGTTAATCCATGCTGTAGGCATGGATTAGGCATCAGACCTCATCAACATATTATACGTCTTATTTTAAAATTCATCCCCCAAATTTGTATAATTAGCTTACAAACCAAACTGTAGTTTCTTGGTTTGTTTGAATCCATGTTCTTATAAAAGCATTGTTTCTTTCTGGGTACTACAGCTCCCAAAACCATACATGTTATGTCACTTGCCCCTGATGGGTCATGTTTGAGCACCTTGCATGGCAGCTTCCGCCATCAGAGTGTGAATGAGTGTGTGAATGTGTGAATGTGATGGATGGTTTAAAGCTGTTTGGGTATCATTCCAGGTACAATAAAAGTGCTATGTAAATACAGACCATTTACAATTTACTATAACTGAACACTGTGAATGAACTGCAGGTTAATTCATATTTCATGTTAAGAATAATATCTGTACATGAAACCCCACATTAAAATTAAATGTACCATAAACCAGTCAATGGCCAATTTCTAAATTACGTTTGGTTAACTAATATTTTGCAGCAGAATCGTTTCAAGATTTTTTTTTCCATCAAAAGAATAAAATCTGCTTGTGGGTTGGCACCAATATCACACTTGTGCAAGTTGGTAATGAGGTCTGCACATCCATCAGCTGGCTCATGTGTCAGTTCCTCTCAATTCCTCTTAGATCTATAGTTGAAATGGAGCAAAACTAAAATGAAAACAAACGAGCTAAATGGTCAAAATGGTCTCATATGCATGTAAATGTATTAGCTGCGTACATTGTATTACAAGTTATGAAACGTGGTCTAGATTTGTTTATTTTCATTTATCTGTCTATGGCCCGAGTTCCTTACTTCTGTGTTAGAGTTCAAGAACATTGAACCTTCAACACAACCATGTTTTCTGTGTGATTTCACCAAACAATCATGCAAAATTAGCAAAGATTAATTTCTTGCAAGGTATCAGTATCATTGGGTAGCCTATGCTGTAGTCATGTGGCCGTATGTCCTTGTCTATCAACTGGAGTCTAAAAGAGGTTTATCATTTCCCCTTGTCTTATTTTCTCCTGCCTATGTTCCTGTCATATTATGAGGCTCTATTTGGAAATATCCATGGGCTGCGTATGTCTCTTTAACTATTATCTGGAACAGCCATCGTTTCTGTGGCCCAGATACCATGTTTTTGTTGAAAAAGGGAGTAGATGCTTGGCATACTAATATTCAACCCTCATGCTCTCTCTTTCACTCTCATTAAAACTGTGGCGAGAGGGAGGGAGATGGATGGTAGCATAATAGAGAAAGATTCACAGGTGAAAGAACGTATTAGAACATGATGCGGAGAAAGGGTGATAGGAGAGGAGAGATATTGTTAAACAAAACGTTGTTGCTGCTGCAGTGCTTCAAATCAGTTGTCAAGTGCCTGGCCCTCATGGAGAGATAGCACTCGGGAGAAAAACAGTGAGAGACGCACAGCGGTAGATATGGAGGGAACTTAAAGGTCAGTACACAATACGTTCCCATCAGGGAGGAGGGCAAAGTCAAGTGCTCACATTCACCAGCCAATCTCTGTTGAACACTGCAGGCCACCAGGATTGTTTCCAGGGCAGACAGCTTCACACCAGCAAACAAAACTCTCAAAGTGCAGTTCAGGTTGTTGAAATACAGAAACTGCATAATAAATTTGTTTCATTTTCACATGTGGCAGAAGAGCTGTCCAACAGTCTGGCTGTTTTTGATACCTACATTTTAATTATTACAGAGGTTTAAAAATCCAAATCTGCTTATTATCGCATTACATTTAATCTAAAGTTTGTTTTTGAATAAGTTTAGTTGTTTGTCTAGACTTGAATTTGTCTTGACTGCGTTTTATAATAAAATACTAATACTAAAACTGCAACTGCTACTACTACTACTACTACTACTACTAATAATAATAATAATAATAAACTTGAATTGAAATACAACCTAATGAGTATTTCTTTTATATCAAAGGCATATATTTCTTTTAGGATTGTTTGTCTACCACAGTTGCACTTAGGATGCAAGGACTAAATATTGTCAGAAAAATACTTCTCCCTCAAGGCAGCCATTTTAAAAAGGAAACGGTTTGTGTAATGTATTGAGAGATTTTCTGTGCGAAGGTGGCTTTTGAAGCTTTGATTCATAAATGTAAATCTGCCTCATGGGTAAATGCTGAAAGAAGAATTTGATAGGGAGCAGTTTGAAAGCTCAAAGTAGCAGCTTTTTCCAGGGGTTTTTAGAAGAAGAAAAACAAAAAAACAAGCACAAAAAAAAGGAATATTGTTTGATCTATTATTTCCCCCCTTTGATAATACCAATTGGGAATTTATTACACATCATTGGAAAGCCTGATTAGTCACGTTTATAACAAGGTATAACTTGTAAGGATTATGCAGCCATGGAAAAAGAAACAGCTGAATGTGTGAGTGGTGCCCCCCAACAATCCCCTCAAATATTCTTCTGTTTGGTATCCACTCTTGTTTTAAGCTTCAAGCGCCTCCAGGTATGTACCAGTCACAGATGCATGAGTGGCATATGACTGGCACCTAACTGATACACACACATATCAGAATGAGTTTCTAGAGCCAACAGTGATCCCATATATCCAGAGTCTGGAACCTAACTTCGTCCTCCAAGATGACATTGTTCTCTCCCACAGAGCCTGGGTCATTACAGAATATCTCCAGATTTTGTAAGTGGATATGATGGGATGGCCTGCTGTTCGTCCAGACCTCAATCCAAATGTACACTTGTGGGATCAGCTTGGACATGCTGGCCAGCTAGGGTGACAAACACAACTACAGTGTGTGACCTTTAAAGGTACAGTGTACAAGAATTACTGACATGTAGTGATAAAGATGGGCATAGCAATGACTTTAAATGCCAACAGTGGCTGTGAATGGACAGTGGCTGTCAGTGGTCAAGATTCTTCCAGACAACCATGTTTATACATGTAAGATCCGTTGGCCTCAGGTCTAGCGATGACTGCACTACAGGTAACTACCTCAGAATTGTGAACGTGTGTACAGTCTTGTTCAATGTGACTTTTAAAGTGTTATTTATCACAAACAGTGCTTTAACACCCATCAGACAAAGCCAGTAATGCAGTTTTAAAGCTGAGAGGGTTCTCACTTCACACACACAGTTGTTTGTCCATTCAGTGACATTATGATGTCATGTATGTGGTGGTGCAACACGAATAAATGGCTCATTCACAGACAATGAAAACAGAAGAGTTATTTGAGTAAAGTGATAAAATACCAATAGAAATGCAGGTTTTAAATATATCATTTCTGTCACTGACCTTTGATTTTGTTAAACACTGTACCTTTAAGAACTCCTGGTTGAGGGATGAGATGCAATCTCACAGCCCAATGTGACCAGGCTGGTGACCAGCATGAGTGTAAAATTAAAAGTGCAAAAAGGGCATAGATGTATTATGTTTTCCTCATGACTGTGGGACAGTGCAATCATCCTAGCTACCAAGCAACTCAAAAGAAGAGTGCATACCATCAGAAAGCTGCAGGAGATTTTGGCACGTTTTCTTAGGGCACATGTTTAGCTGTGGTGCCCAAACCTTACAAGTTATACACTGCTGTAAAGGTGACTAATTCGGCTTTCTAACTGTGTGTAGCCAGTTTGTATTATTAAAGTGGACAAATAAACCACACACACATTTTCTTAGTTTTATATCCATTTGATAGGAATGAGGGCATCATAAAGGTAACAAGACAACATCATCTAAGTTAGTCATAAAAGAGCTACAAAAACCTTATATTTATATTCACAGAAGAAAGTGACAGTAGTTTTTTTTTTCTTTTTCATTTTCATAATTAAACAGTTATTAATGAGACATACATCCATTCAGTATATACAATCATAAATATCTGCTTGATGAAAATACAGGAAATCATGCAAATATAACACTTTATTTAATTTTTCATAAGGGACATTTTTTCCAACTTTATACTCTGAGTAATCTTAGTAATTACAGGTAGCCATTGCACAGACCCTGACCCTTTTACAGAAAAAAATGCCATTCCCTCCCCTTCAGCCCACCCTCCACATAGAGAACTTCATCTCTCCCCTCCCCTTCACTCCCCTTCACCAAAGAAACATAGAGATAACAGGCTCAGTAGAAAAACAGTCCTACAGTTTATACAAAATTCACAGATTCATCTTGTTTGTTTACCATCTTTAAATAGTTTACACGCCTCTTCTCAAACAGGCAACCAAACTGCTGTAAAATCACACCAGAAATAGATCAAAGTACACAACATAACATAAATGCAAAAAATAATGATAATAATAACATAAAATGGCTAGAAATAGCTACCTCTTGTTTGAAATGCTTTTGTGAATTATGATACAGCAGATTTTTATCAGGTGCAGAAAACAAGTGGTAACATTTCAGCTCTGATTTCCATATGTCCCAACGCATGTCACACTGCAGTGTCACGGGTCCCCTCTGATCTGTCACTTTACATATAAAGCTGAACTCCAAGCTTTATTATTAGTTTTGGTTATGACTGTTGTTTCCTAGACTTATTGATAATGATGATAATGAGTTAATTAATGAGTATGGTTTTGGTCAATAAGATCAAACCATGATATGCAACTTCTCTCTCTCTCTCTCTCTCTCTCTCTCTCTCTCTCTATATATATATATATATATATATATATATATATAGATAGATATGGGCTGTCAAAATAACACATTAATGGCATTAACTAATTTATGTGGTTAATTGTATTAAAATTTTTAATGCAGGTAATGCATGCAAAGCCATTTGTCATTTCTCTGTTATGACGACAGGACGTGGGGAGGTGCTATGGAAAAAAGTCAGCAGGGTGCTTCTATGAATGGACTTGAGAAGAAACCCAGCCTTAATGGAGCAACACATGGACGTTGCCTCCATGGAGAATGGGGGTGTTTTAACACACAGCCTTTTCTCTGTGAGAGGGTTTCACACACGCACTTTTCCTGCATTCTTTTTAAACTGCTGCCCAGCTGCGTTTTGCAGCAACAAGTCTGCTCTAGTCAATCTCTGGTCGTCTCTGTTTGTGCAGCGATGGCTGTCAGTGATCAGCTGATGGGTTTAACTCTCTTGTTGTGATTAGCGTTCAGCTGAGAAGGAAGAACATAATGGTTTGTGGTTTCACACCGTCACGTATTTACTCCACAGTATTGTTTTTGGCTGGACCTTCTCTAACACAGTAGTTGGCGAAAGGATGTAGCTGACGACAGAAAGTAGCTGTAGAAAAGGATTTATACTTCAGCAACGCAGGGGTGGATCTAGAAAAGTTTTGATGGGGGGGGGGGGGGGGGGGGGGGGGTCAAGCAGGAGAACTAACTAGGAAAATGGAGCAAAAATGAGACCTCTATTATATTGAACTGATTATTACAAGTAAAGTGATCATCTATGATCAGCCAATGATTTATTTTATCAGCAGTTGTTTACTTAGAGTGATGCTGCTGTAGGATTTTTATCACTGCTGTACAAACACTAAATGATAAAAGGAAAAACCCATTTTTATCCAGGTTATCAGTTTCATCAGAGTTTCTTCATCAATGTTGGATGTTTAACGTCAGTCGTCACAACTGCTGGTGTTATGACAGAAATTTTCACCATGGGGATGGTTGGTGAGATGATGACATATGAATTCTAAATTATGATCTAGAACACGGTAGAGATGATTTCGAACAGTATTGAAAAATGCTGCATTTACTGACCATTGGACATCTGATGTTTACCCAAGAAACGTTCAGTTAACACTAAATATTTGTTGCATGGCCTCATTATGTTGATAGAATAGAGTGAAAACAGGCAAATCATGAAATCATGATTAATTTGTAAGCTGTGATTAATCATGATTATTTGATTTGAAAACTGTGATTAATCTGATTAAATTTTTTAATTATTTGACAGCTCTAATATAAATACAAAGAGAGTTAAATGAAGCTGAGTTCGAGTCATACAACACCTGCTCAAAATCAGCCTTTGAGAGCTCATCACAGTGAAAGACAACTCGTCGGGTAAAAGGAGCTGCAGAGTCAAAACAAACATTAATTGTTTAACTATTACAGAAGAAGTTTCATATTAAATGAATCAGTACACTGAAATCAAATATTCTGATGGTACATCATTTGAAATAGTTGTTTCAAGGACTGATTCGTCTACTAATAAAATATCCTGTGATAAAATATGAATGACAAGAAGGCATTTTTAACAACAACAACAAAGCCTCACTACATTTTTACAAGAAACTTGTCTCCAGGCAGTGATGGTGGGTGTAAATGATGTAAACAAGAATTTAAATCCCACCATTGAAGCCTCAGTCTAGATTGAAATTGTTGCAAATAATGAACACGCTGGTGAGTTTAATAGTCTTGCACTATTTTGAATGGGTGTTATAAATGCGGGTTGTATATATGTATGTGTATATGTGTGTATTCTGTGTTCTGCATTTGGTTTCACCATGAAGGGATTGTTTGCTTACATTCATTTGTGCATGTGTGCAAGTTATTAGTCAGTTTAAAAGTCTGGTGTAATTGTTGCTATATGCGGCCACAATAACATCAGAGGCTGCAACACTGCAGGCACGCAGTGGTTCACATATTATGTTAAATACTGTCTTTTTTAAGAATGCATACAACATTCATCAAATTATTGTAGCAATATGTTTTCATAAATTCTGTCAATATCTTCAGAGAGCAAATTGTGGGTATTACATGAGGTAATAGCTGGGATTTACTTATATTTACAGTATAGTTCAAAAGTTTGGATTCATCTATTTGTTTAAAATGAATAACTAGGTGAGTCCAGTCTTTTAACTGGTTCTGAATATACATAGTAAACTTTTAGACAAGCAGGGTACACTCTTGACAAACTGATAGTTTGTCAGAGGGTTAACACGGAAAGACAGAACGACAATGCATGTTCATGCTCACATCTGTAATTTATTAAAAAATGGAACTAATTTGTATCTGTGTGTGCATTTAAAGTCGGTGTGAGGCTATACAAAACTTGCTTGTTTTCTGACTAGTTGACTCCTTTCCCCAGGTCACTCAAATGCAAGCTTCTCTATGAGTATAGATTTTTTTCCCTTTATTTTAATAAGTTAGTGATTTCAGTATGACTGTTGGATATTTGAACATGTGTTAGACCACGGCTGTGAATGAAAACACACCTTTGTATCTCTGAAAAAGCTAAAAATGTGAAACAAGGCAATACTTCTATGCAAAATGAAAATAAAACTTGAACTCCACTTGATATTGACCTGAAAATGACAGTTCTCTACTCTCACAACCTATTCTAAAATTAAAGATGAGGTGCAAAGTCAAGAAGCATGAGGGAAGGCGAGAGGACTGCTTTAGAATGATGAGGGAGAGCCAGAGTTCATATTGGTCCCTGAAAATGCAGAATTACTTATGAAAAGCTAGAAGAGAGAAGCTATTTCTCCAAAGATGAAGGGTGTCATGTGTGTTGATGAGTTCATCTGTCAGATGATCATTTCAGTGAGACTATTGTTGGCTACTAATTGAGATGGGGATGATAGCTCAGAAGCGTGAGAAATGTGGTGGATCTGAAAACCACCAATGTGCCACCTGGGGCTATTGCCATGGCAACAGCTGGAGAGCAGAGTCAAAGGGACTGATTAAGCCCATATGATTAAAGTCAAACAACAGCTCATGAAATGCAATTATATGATTATAATATAAGATGAATATTACTGTAGAGGAGAAGACAAATGTATGGACATAAGTTGTTGCACAATCTGGCTAGTTTGTGTAAAATAATGTCTTGTTCTAATGGCAGTTGTGATACAAAGTGGCTGAGAGGGCACTGGGTCAGTTAATGGTCATTTCATTCACTCTATGACATTTGTTTTGTCCTCTGAGACCGTGTGCTGACCCAAGAATCACTCCTGTGGGCTTTAAAGACTCTTGTGCACAGTTTTTCAAAGTGCTGGTGAAATACAGGACATGAGGTCATAATGTGAAGAGCCTGAAGTTAAACGCGGCTGTTTTATGACATTGCAGGTGGATAATAACCAGCCTATAAAGAAACAATAAAACAAATGATTTCTACCAAACAGATGATTATTCTGACAATAACAACGATGTCATGCCCCGTCGTCTCAGCTATGTTCATAATTTTACACCTCTTGCTATGATTCCATGGTTATTACTCAGGGGGAATATGATGTTCACACACCTGATGAACATACTTCAGGCTTACAGGAGACACACATGACCTTCTCCTATGCTGTCATGTCACTAAAATATAATTTCACACATTCTTAGAGGCTGAAGTAACATGGCGTAACACATCCTTTGTGATGAGTAAAGTGATCAGATATCACTTACCGAACAAGTGTCAGCTGTGACCAGCCCTGATAAAGATGAGTTAGATAGCTGGACTACAATTATTATTTTTTCTAATAATAAATATTGTTTTAAACCCATGTATAATAATGCATGTTATAGTTATAACATGCATTATATACTTTCAACCTGTGGCTCTGCTTCTACACATCTTACATAGCTGGTCTGTTATTTTTATGCAAGTAAGAACACTGATAAAAACAACTGCAGCAAAAGGCAGAAAGGGACTAAAAGAAGCATACGCCACTGTCTCTGCAAAAAAAAATAGGATTCACAATAACAAGCTTTACAGGAGAATGTGGGCATTTGCATGGAAAGTCTGAGGCATGCCGCTGAATATTTTGAAGACAGAAATTGACAATTTAGAAGGCAAAGTGTTGAATAAATGCCAAATTGAAGATATTAAGTGCAAGCGCCTCTCTGGCACATTCATTACACTCCATATCCTCATTAGAGGATCAACAAAAATGGAGGACAATTTAACAAAACCTGAAAAATAATTAATGCAGTGATACTTGTAATACTAAATGATGGATGCGCCGTTGCTTTCCAAGTTCATTTGAATGGAAGACTCCAAATAGAATGACTGTTTAGGACCAAACAGCACTTAAATGTTCTGATCTTTATCTTCTATTCTTATCCTGGGTTTTAATTCACTTTTACATTTTGTCATGAAGATGTCATAAAACTTATATAAGTGAACAGAAATACTTCTGCTCCTTTATGGAAACAAAATAATTAACCTAAACAAAACAACATATGTTTTAAATCAGTGGTTTAAAGATCTTCAGTGAGCTTGTCTCTTTATCTCTGGTGGGCAAAAGTGTGTGTATCCCGGCACACTTGTCTTTCTACATATCTCACCTTTCCCTGTCCTGCTCTCTAACAACCTTAATGAAAGATCAGTCTGCATCCCACAGAATGCTGCCCTGCGGTTTTATCAGCTTTGAATCACTGGAGCCTCTCTTCCTCCTTGTGTCCATCCTCTCTCTGATTTTCTTTTTATTTAGTCTGATCAGGGTAAGTGGCTCTGATAACAAACCCTTTGCCAGGGGGACAGGGTGGGGGGACATTGATCACCTAACTCATATGTACACAACCATAAAACTGAGGTGTACACACACAAACAGGTAAGCAAGTCAAGTCAAGTGTTCATTATATACAGCAGAAGGATATATAACATATTTATGTACTGGCGACAAGGCCACATGGCTCTATATTCTTATATACACTATAAATAAGCATAATATGTGGGTTGATGTGGCTATAAAACATCCAGTTATGTGAATTATCAGTTCTTGTGTTTCCTCTTTTTATGGACACATTCAGTTTCACAAACATCGACTGTTGTTCATCCTGATGAAGCTCCAAGAACACAGTGTCATTTCAGCTATAGGAAGCTAAATAGGGGGTAGGGAGTGAGATTTAAGGAGATGTGGGTGTTTGGGGGGAAAAGGAAGGGGGTGGGGGTGCGGTGAGAGAGACTAAGAGCAACAGCGATAGGAGATGGAACAGGCTTTTTAGAAAAGGTGGGAGGATGCTGCTCATCTAAGCAGCATTTTGAATCATTTCACAAGTCTCCTTCCATCTGTCTCAGAGTGAATCCTGTCCTCTCTGTCTTCCTTCACTTTGCCACCTCTCTGCATGCCAAGTGTGCCTGTAGCACAACAAACTTCCTCTATCATATTTTATAATGCACCACATGCTAAGCTTGGCATTCTTGAAGCCTCTAGTCTGCCTATATCTTTAACTCTGCTTCTCTTATTTCTATGCAGTTGAAAGAATTTATTTATGAAATCAGTGACATCTTTAATTCTGATATAATTTCTTAATGATTTTTAAAAATGGCAGGTATCTGTGTATCTTGAAAGTGCTCACACTGCCACAGATTGAGATTGAAAGTGAATGAAAAGTTAATATCTGAGGAATCTTGGATGGTTCATGTTTTTGCTGAAGGAAATCTTAAGCTATAAACCGATAGATGGTTCTGGTCACTTTATGGGAAAAACATTTAGAAATTCAGCAACAAGGCTGCATGGTGGTTAGCACCATTGCATGACAGTAAGAAGGCTCTTAGTTCAAACCTCAGCTAGGGCCTATCTGCGTTCATCCTGTTTACATGGTAGTTTCTCTGAGCATGCCTGGTACTCCAGAGTACAAGGTACTCTGCGGTACTTCCTCCCAAAGTCCAAAAACATGTCAAAGGCAATGTTGATTGACATTTCCACATTCTCCCTGGGACCGGATGGATGGATGGATGGATGGATGGATGGATGGATGGATGGATGGATGTATGGATGGATGGATGGATGGATGGGTGGATGGGTGGATGGTGGATGGGTGGATGGATGGATGCCACCCTCCAGAAAGGCAGCAAGATCTGCTTCCATGGTGAGTTTCAGTGACTTTCTCTACTGCTCTAAGTGTTGTCTGAAGGATAAATGTTAACTGATGATGTAACAATAGGTATCACAGCCACTGACTGTTGCACTTAAAGCATCAAACATTAACTTGTTTGTAGATATTCCGGATAATTTTCTAAGCACCACTTTGCTTTTTTCTTCTCCATCTTCGATTAAAGCCTTACTCTAATTTCGGTGTAGAAGAAGATTTATCAAACTAAATCCTAAACTGAACTTGGTTTCATAACTTTTGAGTAGTTACACAGCAACAAAGACCTTGATAAATATGAGTTACACATGTTTTTCTGATTTCTGTACTCTGCTATTGTCTTCCTCAAAATTTATAAAGGTGAGACTTAGATTTTGATGCAGATTTCTATGAACCTATGTTCACTCAAACAACAAACACGGATTATATCAGTTTTCTCCTGCCATGCTATTGTCTTCTCATATTTTGATAATCCTAATGGCTCAGCAATCTTTCAAGCATAAGGCCTCAATTCTTTGTATCTTCTTTTGCTGTCATGGTATTTAAATCTGTTATCCTTTTTGTCTCTTATTTGCTGTTCTATTACTTATTTCTCCTGTGCACTCCTCTATATTTTGCCTTTTTTCACGCGCCTGTAATTCAGCCCTTTGCTATTATCTCTTTATTTCCACACAGGTATTTCTTTCAGAGCTTCAGTGTTCTTTTGCCTACTATTTGTTGCACATTCACTGTTTTCTTTGATCTAAACTACACATAGAAAATGCTAATTATTTGGATTTTTATAATTGATATGTCACAAGTAAACAAAGGCTTGAACATAAAGATTTTAGGGTCTTACAAGGAGATTAACAGACCAGTATATGTAGATTCATGACTCCCATGACTTTTAAGTTTCTGTTATATTTAGTTTCTACATAATCTAGTGCAATACCTCTGATGACCGACTTTACAAACATGCATCCCATTTTTCTTGATGTAAACCAATTTACAAACAAATTAAAAGTGAATTCTTCAATTATAATTTTTAACACAAATTTAAATGCTTTTAAATTTAATGCTTTTCTTGTATGACACTCAACTTGCTATTTGCTGAAGTTCTGATAACTCCTCTACGCTTCCTTCCTTCCCTCTTTCCCTTATTCCCTCCATCTAGAGTTAAATGTAAATCCCTTCTCTTCTTGTCCTCAGCCTACCCCCCCAAGCCTTTTGTTCCCAAACTTCTCAGAAACGTCTCCATCTATTTAATTCCAGTAACATTTTTCAACCTTGCATGTTTATGAAGCTTGGCATCAACGCCCCTAAAACATGTAAAGCAGATCTGATAGACATACAGCAGGCCTGACAGTTAACAGCATCCCTAAAGCAAAACGTTGTTTGTGCATGTATGCTGGTGTAGAATGGTACACACCAGTCTTTGCACACCCAGCCATCCACCTCTGTAAAGCAGGACCACTAGTCTTGGGGGCTCAGCTTCCTCCCTCTGAGCTTAAGCTAAAAGGTTTTCTTGAGCTTCTATCTGGATCCAAAGCAACTCCAGGCTGTGTGAGACAGCTGTATCTTTAATAAGAAATGTGAGGATCATGATGAGGTGATTCATTTTCAACAAGTTGGAACTAGATAGCTCTCTGGCTGTTTGAGTAAGACTGAATTACCCTAAGGATATATTTCTTTAGATTTTCAAACTCAGAAAATGGACATTGCTTTATTATATACGGAATGATGGTTAAAAAGAATAAATAATTTTTCTAGTTCCAAATTTTGGTATGCAAGTAAGAATAATGCTTTCCATCTAAACCTGCAGGCTTATACATTAGAAACCTAAAAATAAGACACTTTTTTTTGTTTTTTGTTTTTGTTTTTTTTTAGCAAGCTGCTTCTCACATTACACAGCATTCAGATAAAAAAAATAATGCATACTGTTGCCCATTTTTTAAAGTAACTTTGCAAATTTAAAGTAATATATGAATAATGATCAGTAGTGGTGTTGCATTGTTTTTTATGGTGCAGCATTGATGAAAGTCAACACAGAACACAAACACAAAGACTGTCTTATCAAATCAAGCCCTTCTGAGTTTGCCTGTCAGAGGTGCATGCAGATTATGTCTCTGACCGTAGCTGATGGGGATGGTATCACTGCCTTGAGGCTGCAATTTTCTAGTAAACTGCTCAAATCAGCACTCAACTGTTAAGGTAATGATGCTTGTATTCAAGCAAATTTTGAAAAGACAGGATTGCTTGGGGTATGAAATGTTTGATGTTTATGCCCTCTTGCAGATACTGAGATTTTTGAGACATTTTCATGCCTGTCCAGTCCGATTATTGGACAGGCAAGAAAAAGATTTACCTCATGAATGATGGGGACCATGCTTTATGTAATAATGGAGAATATGCTCAGTTGATAGATACAGGTTTAGAAAGGTCATTCATTTTAAATGTGATGCATATAGCTGCAAACTATGTGTGGAAGTGTTTGTGCCTACATATCCGCAGCAAAATTAACCAGCCTGCACCTTCTCTACCACAGCAGCAGAAGGCAATTAATGAGAGTCTGTGTTCTTATCAGCTACCTAGCAACCTTGACTGTTCCGCCCGTCGCCCCCAGCAACTGCTGCTGCTGCCTGTAATCGATTGCTAGGCTTGACATCACACTAAACCACTGACCGGCGGCACTGTGTCGGATGTAGAAAAAAAAGAAACATATCTCATATAATCAACAGAAAAATCATTGCGATGTTTTCTAATAGAGTGAAGTTTAGTGGAGAACAATGAGCAGCTTCATCATAAACTGTGCAATGTTCACATTAAGTATCAGGTTTCAGTCTAACAACCAAAAACAAGGGTTTCTTAGGAGGTTTACATTAACGGTTTCCAAAATATTCATAAGCTGTGATGTAAAAGTCGCAGAACTATCATATCAGACTATGTCATCATAAAAATGTATCTTGAGAAAGGATGTGTCAGTATATATCACAGTTCTCAGATTACAGTGATTAATTGATCAAAGTTAGGTTCAGCAGACTTTGCAAAACCAACATCCATCTCTTCAAATACATTTCCTGAGGGAAACTCTAAACAAATACATAAGTCTGTCACACAAGAGACAGTCAGTAAAGAGAGACTTGCTGTTGTTTTAAATTTGGAGACTCTCATGTTGATTGTCAGTCTTTATGAGCCTAGTTACTGCTGCTTCCATTTATGTTTACTGTGAGGGGTGTAAAAAGTAATTCTGGGAAGTTTGATTTGAAAGATGTGACAGAGTACAACGAGAAAGTGAGAGACAAATTGTTGTCCACCTGATGTTACTGTCTAGTTTTTCCAAGGAATATCAAAATATACAACCCTCTACATGCACTACAACCTACCTCTGTGTTGCTGCTTTCCATTATTCTCTGTGTTTGGATGTATGTTATTAAATTTGGTAGGTTATTTTGCCCCAGGGAGCGCCAGAATGCATGAACTCACTTCCCTCAGATCATGTTCTGGAGTTAGTAATTGCCAAAGCAATTGTTATTTAAGTGAGAAGGAGCAGGGGGTAGCGTTCTGCTGCTGTTTTCTCCTGTTTATATTCTAATGTGTTGCGCTTTAGTCAGCTGGGGCAGAATGACTCGTATGTTGGCAGACAATAGGATGATGCTGTCTTTTTGCAGAGCTTTAGGGATTTCTCTGTTAGTATTCTTAATACTGTGGTTGCACAACAAGGACATTAATTAAAAAAATCAACCCATCCAATTCCCCATTTCTTGCTTTTATTACACTTATCAAAGCAAGCTCAACACTGTTTTTGTTTGATGTATTTTATGTACACTGCCTGGCCAAAAAAACCTGTCACCTGGATTTAGCTAAGCAAAAAGGTTCCTGTTAGATAATTACTGCATGGCCGATTATCTTTCAGCTGCCAACAAATTATTTAACCTATCTGATATAATGAGTAGCTTCTCATTTCTACAACAACCATGTCTAAAAACACATCCTGTGGTAACTGAAAAGATGTTAGTCTGTTTAAGAAGGGTCAGATGCATCAACCAGACATTGCAAAAACTACTAAAAGCAGGTTAAGTGTCCAATGTATTATCAAAAACTGGAAGGATAATGGGGAGCCATTGTGTCTGAGAAAGAATTTTGGTTGGAAAAAAGTTCTGAATGATAGTTACTAGTGAATACTTAAATGTTTGGATAAATCAGATTTAAAAACAACAGTAGAACTCAGGTCTATGTTTATTAGTGAAATTAAGAGCATTTCCAGATGCACAATGTGAATTGAACTCAAGGGATTGGGACTCGACAGCTGTGTAGCCATTAGAAAACCACTAATCAGTGAGGCTAACCAGAGAAAAAAGGCTTCAATTTTCTAGAGGAGCGTAAAGACAGGACACTGGAGCAATGGAAGAAAGTCATGTGGTCTGATGAGTCCAGATTTACACTGTTCCAGTGTGATGGGTGCATCAGGATAAGATGGAGCAGTGCTATGGTCTGGGGTTCCTGCATTTGGTCAGGTTTCTGTTCAGCAACATTATGTGCTCAAAGAATGAAGTCAGCTGACTACTTGATTATACTGAATGAGCAGGTTATTCCATCAATGCATTTGTTCTTCCCTGATGGCACAGCAATATTCCAAGATGACAATGCCAGGATTCATCATGCTCAAATTGTAAAAGATTGGTTCAGGGAACAGGAAATATCATTTTCACACATGGATTGGCCACCACAGAGTCCAGACCCTGACCCCATTGAGAATCTTTATGATGTGCTGGAGAAGGCTTTGCATTGTGGTCGTACTCTCCATCATCAATACAAGATATTGGTGAAAATTTAATGCAACAATGGATGGAAATAAATCTTGTGACATTGCAGACGTTTATCAAAGCAATGTCACAGTACATGTTGCCGTAATCAAAGTTAAAGGTGGTCCAACAAAATATTAGTGTGACCTTTTTTATTCACATATAATGGCCAAGGCATGCATCACTGATGAATTTAAATACCTTTACCTTGTTCCAGGACATTTTTGACAGTCAGTTCTCAACCAGACTGTCAAAATGCAGACACCCATGTATAATCCAGCTTCTACTTGCAGTGCTGCAATATGGGATTTGGGGAAGTCAGCACACCACTTTACCACCACTTCAGTAATGCATGTGGTAAGTACCCTGTTGTGCTGATGCTAATAGACTATACAGAAGCTGGAGGGTAAAGAATGAAATACTTATACAAAGTGATGAAATGGAATTTTCTCAACCAGCAAAATGAAGAAATGACAGGCAATGTGGAAGTTGTGTGTAATTGTGTGGAACATGTGTGAATAAGCATGCAATTTTAATACCGCAGACAGCAGTCAGTGCCTGTGTGGGACATGTGTCTGGTTGACTGTTTACATTCAGAGTGCATACTTGTAAATGTATGACACTGGTAGCATGCACGTCCTATCTGTGCTTGTGCATCAAAGCAAGATTATAAATGCATGTGTATTTGTGTGTGTGAGTGACATGATGTCAGTGTATGAGTACAGCATAATCGAAGAGCATCTGAGACCAAAAGACAGATTAATTAAAAAATGCTTCAGATATCCAGCCTCATCTGTCTCTCCTTCCATAGAATGAACCCTCATAACAACTTGTCAGCCACATACTCACACACACATTCACACACATGTATACACACACACACACACATACCAGTAAGAATGCTATTCCATGACATGTTGAGAATGCACTCATGCAGAGCTGAAATGTGACACAACAGCTTTTTTGAGGGCAGATAAAATTCACATGCATTCTCCCAGTGAGACACAAATTACACTTGTAGTATTGTGCAAAACTTTCAGGCACTTCACATGTTTTGATTCTTTTTCACCATGCTGTATCATCACTGTGCATCTGATTAATTCATATTCACTCTGACACAGATCCGACGCTATGGGTGGGCCCCAGTGGGCAAGCCCGCCCATTCACAAGTCAGGCCCACCCATCCAGCCTTTTCATTTAATTAATATACTTTTCAACATGATTTTCATTTATCATTATTTAATAGTCATTTTATAGTGGTAATTAATTATCTTATATCAGTTCCCAAATGTGGTTTGTGCATTAAGATAATTTATCTCTCCAGATATTTTCATGTGGCATGTGTGTTTTGTTATCACCAAATCCAGCGATAACTTAGAAAACACAATATGTTCTTTAAATTATCACAATTCTTGGTACGAAGTCATTAACTAGGTTCAGTGAATAAGTAGCAGACTGATACCTTTAGACAATGGACATAAGAAAGTGGGCCAATGGTAACGTGAAGACAGGAACATGTGTCAGGTGTCACACAGCAAGAATCAACCACTTCAAGTAGTTTGGATGATCCCAACAATGTGACAAGACCTAGCAAGATAGTAACCACAGCATGTGTCCCGTCTTCTCCTCTTCCTCTGGAGGCATCGTCTGCTGGATAAAAGGCATTCTGACCCGTCCTTAATAAGTGTAATAAGTTGTAATTACATGTTTAGTATGTCTGTTTTTGTCTTCTGCAGATGTTTCCTGATGCTTTACAGAGCTGAATTTATACAAAATGAACCAGGATCAGTTTGATTGAGCTCTACTTGCCTTTCTCTCTCTAAGACGAACTTTTGTAAACTTGTCCAGGTTAGTAGTTTACTGAGTGTACCACCACAGTTCCTCTTTTGGCTGGGGTGTGGAAGTTTGTTTAGTGGCTAGCGCATGATGAAAACATCTGAGGTTTATATTGTTTTGTGTAGAATTTGATCCATGGATCTGAACGTCTCTCGCATAATGTTGCTGTTTAGGGTTTTTGATTAACAGATCTCGACCCGTCTGTCATTTAATTCTAAAGTCTGTTTATCGGTTGAAATGACTAGATTGACTTTGTTATTCATAAATTAAATGTTCTATTTTATCTTAAATCTGTCCTGTTACGTCTGATATTTGCTAGATCCGATTTTAAGTGTCAGCAAAACTTTTTTTCATTCCTTTTTATGTCGTAGAGGAAAAAAAAAAATCTTTTTTTATTGTGTGCTATACCAAATATTGCATTATTATACTGGAATTTGTCCTCCAATAAAGTAAAAATGAATTGGATAAATGGGGCCCACCCCCAGCGATCAAATGTCGGCCATGGTACTCTGTCCGGGCGCCGGGACTGCTCTGACACACAACAACAAATTTACAGCAGAACACCATCAGTAGCAAAGAGTTGTTGATATGGCACAGAGGACTGGGTCTGGGATTACAAGAAAATAAAGAAAACTGCAACAAGTTTCTTATTCGTGTACCTAAGTTTATATTAAGTTAATTTATTCTAAAATGAAATATATAAAATTCACAAACAGTATAGTTCCAGGACTCAATCATAATAATTATTCTTACAGCAAATGCAAGCTCAGTCTTTAAAGGAGCAAAGCCAAACCACTATTATTATTTCAAGAAAGATTGAAAAACAAGGCCAATGGCAAGCAATACCAAGAGCATATTATCAGTCAAGCTTGATAAGCCTGTACCTGTAAAGCTAAAAACAGGAAATCAGTAAACCATTTAAAGTTTTGGTTGGAGAAAAGCTTAATATAAATTGAAATATTTACATATGTTTGGTTAAACTAGTTGAATTAAATTTGTGCTCTCAGTTACTGTGTATCTAATAAATAGGATATATATATATATATATATATATATATATATATATATATGCATTGTGGCTCTAAAGACAGATCAGAGGGACACGAGAACTCCAGATATGACATAATTAACAGTTTCATTTTTCACAGAGATAGCAGGTCAAAACAGAACATCAATACATTGAAAATGCAATAAGTTGTAAAAAATAAAAAAGGAAAATAAAAGAAAAAAGATAAGTTTATAACATCAGCAACAAAGAAATTAGACACTTTGGCCGTTCAGCCTGTAAAGACATTAAGTTCATTTCTACATTTCTACAGATGTTTGGTTCCATTGCACCTGCACATAAAACTTGCCATTTTGGCACTTTTAAGACCATTTGTGTCTGTAAACGTTGATTAAAATATTCAGTCCATATTTTGTGTAGGCATTTTGTGAAACTAGTATGTTGTGTCTGTGTGTGCAGAAAAGTATTGTTGTATACAAATGTGAATGTGTTTGTGTTATGTATACCCATTCATGTGTTAGAAGTATGTTGTGTGTGTGGAAGTCTAAACTACACTACACGTACAATATATTAATTTATTCTCTACATTAGTGTCTGTGTGTGTAAATGTGAGAGTGTGTGTTTGTCACAGTTGGCCACCGGTAGAAACTTCTCAGCTTTTTTCATGTGTGACTTTCACAAGGGAACTCCCTTGGTCAGTTGTTCTCATTAAGTTGACGATGAGTCAAAAGGATCATGTCAACCCACGAATGAATCCACAAAATTATGACTCAACCTCAATAGAAGACAAATAACCCTGTGTGCATTTACATTACAGTCCTGCTTCCTTCATATAGCCAATAAAAGTGGCCAGCGCCAAGGTCGGCTAAGTCTGTCTAAAACATATATGAGTAGAGGGCTGAGCTGTACAGCTTTCAATTAGAGCCAACCACGAAGCAGAGCATCGCTGAACAGAGACAGAGCCAAAGAGCATTTCATTGTCACAGTGCTTATATTTAAAGTGCTGAAAGTACTCAGTTAGCTCACACCTGTGAAGGCTGTGTTACCTTAATGTGTTACCTTAACAAGACAAGGATCTATCTGATGATATAAAAATATTTCAAAATGTCTCATATATATATATATATATATATATATATATATATATATATATATATATATATATATATATATATATATTATATTATATTATATTATAATTATATTATATATTATTATTATTTTTTAACTTGTCCTTTCCAGCATCATAGCAAGCAGAATGATGGTCTGGCTGCTGTGTTGTGCCGAAGAATAAACAATATATAACAAAATGCTTTCAAAATAACACACCAGTTTCTATTTTGTTTTTTTTTTGTTTTGTTTTTTTTTTTGTTTTTTATTAAAATATGAGTATTTGAATTTGTAGTATTTTATAAGCTTCTGAATTACTCTATGCCTTGTTAGTTGGCCATCTGGGAACTTAGTCTAACTAGATACATGTTTTATTGAGGGGAATGTTTTGGCTCTGGACAGAGCCTTTCCAGCAGTACTTTCACCAAGCCTGAAAATTGCCTCAAGCCACTTCTTTTTGATGAGATGATCTAGAGGATTAAGATATATATTCTGGTCACAACAGAGAGCTGTTATTTCAATCCAGTTTTATTATATATCAAGATACCCCTGTAATACAGAATGAAGAATGCTACTTGAGCTTTGGCTCTGCCTGTCAAAACTGATAACGGCCTAAGAAAGTGGTCAGGCTCTGCATATGTTTGTTTACCTCAAACACTGCATGAACGTGGCACCAACATGCCACTAAAAACTGTGAACGTTGTTTTGTCACAACTGACTCCTGCATCTTTTGGACTAGCATTTTGAATATCTTTTGTGTATCATACCAAATAATCAAATAATCATACCATATGAACTGTCTGAATAATAGTTGAAAACACAAAGGGATGGGGGAAAAGGGGGCACTCTATGGGCCTTCAGTGGGAAGCAGGACTGTTTCATTCTTTCACATTTTAGCATAAAAATACTCATCTTCAAACTGCACTAAATTGTAGCCTCTGAGATGTATCTGGTGTAAGAAAGAAAAAAAGTTCTATATTTTACATGTTTAAAACGTAAATATAATATTCCCCTTGGTAGAATGGGAGGGAAATAAATCTGCAATTCTGTAAAGTCAGAGATTAAATTATAAATTACAAGAATGTATTGTTAAACTCTTTTACAGCGTAATTTCTATCCCAAGACTTCCATTGTCTATACTGATATGAAACTCCAGGAAACATTACAAAAAGTTGTATTCGTGAAACAGGTTCTTAGAGGCCATTAACTTGCTAATGAAAAATAATACAGGGGTATAAGGGGTTGAAAAGGGAAATGCTTCTGGATTTCCTCCTGCAACTATGAGACTAACTTTTTCCTCACGCTTTAATGCCAACAGTGTTAATGCAAAGTGCAATATTTGTAGTGCAGATGTGATAGCATGGATTTGAAACTTTAATCAAATAAGGGCAAAAAGACTTCACTGCCATTCCCAGGGAGCCATTGAAAGTCTTTAGATTGTGTAATAAAGGTTCACATTGAAAGCAACTACAACTCCAAAGGGAGGAAATCGGAACAGCCTTTCAATAATTTTCCATGACTATTGATTTGTGTTTTTCAATAAGCCTGAACTTCAAGAACTTGCATAACTGAAATTATAAAGCAAACCTGTGTAGCAATGAGTCCAGAGGCAGCCAGTAGAACTGTTAAGGACATTGTAAAACCCCTAAAGACTTTGTATGAGATATGTAAAAACTATCTATAAAATAATCATAAAAGTTTCTTGACCATTCACCAAAGATGTTCCTGCCAAAGGCAGAATTATTGTCTCAGGCTAATTAATGCTATGTTGCAAATCAAAAATAGCACCTATGGGAGTGTTTAGTTCTGCAGGTGGCATACTAAAACTGCACTGATCTACAAACAACTAATTTTAAAAAAGGTTTACACCAGGCACAAAGCCAAAGTGAATCTGGACCCAGTGGCTTTTAATCACAGTGACTATAATCTTGAACTGAACTAGGAGGTTTTTTTTTTGTTTTTTTTTCATTTATTTGTTTTTATTTCTTTTCTTTTCTTGGAGTATCTGATGTCTGAAAAAAACACCACAACTTGCTGTACTTCTGGTATTCCCAGCTCTGGACAGACAGAATTTTACTTTTCTCCCTGGAGACTGCCACAAGTTACGACATTTCAGTTGTTTCCTTTTACTTTTTTTCCTCTGGAGGCCTAAGACTGGCAGTGATCCCATTGCATTGATTCCTCACTGTAGTTAACTGGAGAGACAAGCGAGATGACATAGTGTTGATCCCAAAGGTACAATATTTATACATCCGTCAGTCACTCTTGACTTCTGGATTCTGGTCCCTGGGGGCTGAAGCCAGATACCCCTCAGTGAAGTGAGATAAAAACCTTCCAGTGCCTGAAACTAATTCTTGCTGAGAAATGGCGAACATAGGAGCAAGGCTTGGCCATCAAATTTGACATTTCACTAAATACAGGCTGTTTGCAAAAGACACTAATAAAGGAGAAGCTTATTGAAATTAAATAAAATGTTGCAATTACTGGACTGTAAGACACAAAAGAAGAATATTCTTAAGAATAGGACACATAAGACTGATGAAAAGCTAAGCTAATGTTTTTCCGCACATCTAACACAGGGCCTTTGGGGTATATCGCGGGTAGCCTCAGCTCGATTCTCTCAATTCTTCCAAATGAGGTCATTATTTTTCAAAAGTCTCTACCTCTGCATTGCCTCTGATGTTCCTTTAAAAACAATTGGCTGGTGATTCTTTGGGGCTAGCAGGGAAAGAAGCTGCCAGTGAAATTTGAAGGAAAGGCTAAAACAAAATCTCCTTCAAAAGATGTAGACTATTCAACGTGATACCTAAGGGAATTTGTTCTGTGTTTTTAATGGGGTCCCACTAACCTGCATTAAGTTCTATCGAGCTAAAATTTAAATAATATCATGGTTTTGTAATCCCATTGTGAGTGCTAGTGGGTCTATTGGATGGAATGCTGTAGAAGACATAGAAGGATAAAGCGAACAAAGAAAAAAAAATGTTGGCTATATTAGAAGGAACAAAAGAAGGAACAAAAGAAAAAGAAACACACACACACACACACACATATATATATGTAAATATATACATATATATATATATATATATATATATATATTTATATATATATCGCTAAATACTTGAAAACAAAATAACACAAAACAACAAAAGAATATTTAAGTAAAGTAATAATTTCATGTTTCTGTACCTCTCACAAGTTCATATACTACTTTCTGACATTTTGAATGAAGCCTATTCTGTGCCCAGACATCTTTATAGGTCAAAGTGAATGCTACCACCTGCACTAGTTTTCTTTTTTAAACTCAGGCTTCAAGCAACGGCGTAATTCAAGCTCCATTTAGACCATGATGACAGGGTTAACCTAGCGCAGAATCTAATAGAAATGCTTTCCTTCCAGGCATGACAAACTGAACAATCCTGACCAATTAGATTGAAAAGAGAAAGAATTATGCCCAGTAGGTAAGATCCTAGACCTAGGACACCGTAACCTGCAGAGTCATGCTACAGTGTAAAATCTGTTTTAGTTCTTTAGTGCATTTGTCTAAAGATTATTCCTGCCTGCCAAACATTGAGAAAATGTTAATAAGTGGAATGTGATTAAGGATCTGATGAGAAAGGCAGAGAGGTAGAGAAAAAAAAGCCTGGCAGTCAAAAACAGCTGTCATTAATTTCAAGCAGGCTGCTGGTCTTCTGAAGTTAATATCAGTATGGTTGCCTAACCTTGGATGATGGTACAACAATAATCTCAGCAAATTAGCCATCAATTTACCCCATTAAGAACGACAAAGGTGGTGGGCGGGGGAAAAAAACACTGAGGGAAATTATTTAATTAAACTCAAAACAGAATTTTTGCCTTTTTAGTTTAAATATACTACAGCAGAGAGCCAGAGGTCAGTATGAGAATAGTCAGAACGTGAAGAACTCAGAGAGCACCAGATCCAGAATATAATATATATATATATATATATATATATATATATATATATATATATATATATATATATATTATACTTTTTAGGGTTATGTTGCTAACAGGCAGACAAACATACGTCACCAAAAACATAACCTTCTCCTTGACTAGACACTAAGATGGATTACTAAATTGGATGAAGCGCTTGTGTTTTGATAAAAGATTTAAACATTTAGAATTATTCACAGCTGGGTCATTTGTGCTTAAGGGCTTTAAGAATAATGTGTCACAATAGCTTCTTTCTTGGTCTAAAGTAGCACCAAGCCTTGCTCCTTTTTGATTTGGCCAATTTTAGTAACACAACCTTGTATTGAAAACCTAATCCTAAATAATAATACAGCAGATTACAAAAGGCAGGTCATTTAATTTTTAGTCTATGCTCTATTAACCACATTAGAAAAAAGGTAAATATGATAAGAAATTTAATAAATAATACCTCCCAAGGGCACTTTGGTCCATAGCAAGCTACCACCTACTACCCAGACCACAGCAGGGTCATATAGTGATTGTAGAGTCATCCAGTTTGAGGCAGAAAATATCCCTGGGGCCTTCACTCCTCTTACCATTCATTTTATTTCGCTGTGTAGTGAAGGGAATATTTCTATGCAGTCTTGCCTTGAGCTGATACATCTACAGCTGAAAAACCCACTGAACCTTGTCTCGTCTCCTTAACACTGACATGTTCAGAATTAGATGCAGTTACTGGAAACCTCTAACCTGCTCTCAGTCTGCAGTCTTTCCTAAATGTGATTACTGAGTTTTTTAATATAGGAGCTAACGCCTGCCTTCTACAACGTGCACCACTCGATCTGCAGTATTTTCTACAAGACTCACAGTATTGAAATGTAAATTTCAATACTGTAAAATTCCCAACTCATAGCTTCACTTCTCAAAAGAAAAAAGAGTAAATTGGCTATAGAACAAAAATGCCTGAAGGTTTTGAAAGGATTTACTTAATGTAGAGTAGATGTGCTGGCTGGGCAAATCTTCATCCATTTACATACTCATATGCACAAACAAAGAAAAATAATAAAGAAAAGAAAAAATATAGATCCCCTACTGAGTTGTTATCTACTCTTATCTATTAGCTATCAACATTGCTCTTATGGAGGAGCCTGAGAATAATGAATAACTTAGCTTCAACCTCACTCTCCCATCCAAATGTTATCACTCACCCTAACATGCACAAACTGTATGTCCACACACCACTGGACATATGTAACTGGATGTTTCAAATCAATAATCATGCCTAACAAACAGCCTCTCCAACCTTCTCTTACACTGGCTATTTGCCAGAGAGAACAATTAGTCTGATAAGTATCATTTAATGCCTTCCCCAAAGAGGTGGACTCGGACTATTCTAATACAAATGCACCTGTTTTTTTAATCCTGCTCATTCATTATCACTCTGAATGGTGTGTCTATAGCAGAGCAGGTGCAAGCGGTGCAACGGAATGATTGTTTTGTGAATGGTGGTTTGATGGTATTAGAGAAAAATGGACAGGGCTTAAGTCATGAATGGAGCTGTTTCTAGAGAGATAGCTGAGCTACAATGTGTCAGTAATGAGGTAGAAGACACTTGCTTGTCACCACCTCGACTTTGCTCATTAGCAGGGAGTCAACCAGTCTGTGAAGGCTGCAAGGACCAAAGTGCCCAGTATGAGGCAGTCTGGTGAACAGCTTGATTTCTGGTAATTATCACTCAGTAATGTGATGAAAAAAAAAATGCCAACCTTGAGAACAACCACTATAAATGTCATGAATTGTCACAGAATCACTCTTTAAAATAAATCACCCAGAGAGAATTCCTCTTTATCTGTGGATCCAGCAGCTAAACGGCCCAATTCAATAGACACTTCTGAGGAAATTTTATTATCTGTCTTGCTACATTTACATCTATTCACTTCACTAGTCTGCTGTTGGTGTTCACAATCTCACATAGGGCATTGAAGTTTGATTTCCCAACTCACAGCTTCTGCTGGGCAGAAACACCCTTCCAGTAGTCTAAGATATCATGTAGGTCCTCGTCCTTGGCAAACTGCACCTTCTTACGCAGAGCATGGCCTGCTGCTATATATGATGCTTCCTCTCTGGGGCTTTTCTTGTATGGACGGAATCGCTCCCAGATGCGCAGTGTGCTCTCAGATGAGTACTCTGGACTTGAGGAGTAGCCAGAGTTGTAGTTGTGGTGACGAGATGGAGACAGCTGCGAATAGGTGGCTGTGGCATCCCTCTTGGTGCGGCCCAATGGCTTGAGGAATGAAGCCTTTTGGGCTGGTGAGGGTGAGTCATTGCCACCCTCATAGTAGAGGGCAGGAAAGGAGTGCCGGTGCTCTGAGCTGTGGTAGTCTGGCTGAACCTCCAGGTGGTGCTGTTGCTGTCCTGGGCCAATGACTCCACATCCAGCCCCATTTGCATTCTTACACCCCTTCCCTCCCCCATTCAAACTTACTCCGGCACCATTTAGGTTTCCCTTCCCATTCCCATTGCAGCCCCCTACTCCACCGCCTCCACCTCCCCCACTTCCACTCCCTCCACCACAACCAGCAGGGCTGCTCTTGTCAGCTGGGTACTTGGGTGGATCATTGCGCGGCTCAGGGATATCAACGCTGAACACTCTTGTGCCCTTGACAGATCCTGCAGCAGTAGCACCACACCGGTTCTTCACCACAGCAGTCTCAGCGCTCAACTGCCTTTGAAGTGGCCGCACTGCATTAGCTGGGGGTGGGTCACGATAAGGAGGGGAGAGAAACCCACCACCACTGATGCCAGGCCGTTCAGACAGTGGCATGACCAGGGGCACTGGGGCCATAGAAGGTGGATGAGGCTGATGTAGCTGTGGGTGGGGCTGAGGATGGGACTGAGGTTGTGGCTGAAGGTGAGGCTGAGAATGAGACTTTGGATGAACCTTAGGTGAAGAGGCCATAATTTGATCTCCAGGGTGGCCAGGTGAGAGGGGCAGAAGATTGCGTGGAAGAGACGGAATGCAAGGAGGTTGGGAGGAGGACACAGAATTGCCATTGTCAGCTGTGGTCACAACATTAGATGAAGCATCTAACTTAAGGGCATCAATACAGTTGTTTATGATTTGGTTGACCTTGTCCACCTCCTTGGCAATGGTCGAGATCTCTGATGCGGAGCCACGACCATCGTCATCTGAATCGTCCCCAACCTCTGTCCCATTTTCAGCTCCACCTCGCATGTCAACAACTACTTCCCCTCCTGTCCCCGGTCCTCCGGCAGCCACAATTCCCTCTCTCACTTCCCCTGTCACTCCTGTTGTCCTAACATCCATATAATTGCCTTTGCCGCCCATTGCCTCTGAAAAGGCAGTAGCCATTTTTTCTACCTGTGGTAAGGTGGAGAGGCGGGAAGAACTGGTGTTGGCTGATCCATGGAGCATTCCTGTGCTAGAAGAGACAGATGGAGGCAGTTTGCCCCCAGCTCCTCCGGAATGGTGGTGTTGGTGGTGAGCCTGTTCCTGGAGACGCTGCATGGCTCCTGGGTCATTGACCACTGCAGCAGCTGCTTCTGGACCATACCTAAAAAAAACACAGGTTTACTTTTTAGAAAACAATACACCTATGTTAAGCATTTGTTTCCATGTTTTCTAGTTTTGTTGTTTTTTTTTTTTGTGGTGCAATGAAATGACACAGTCCTCTTATTTTCAGTTAAATCTTATAGAAGTTATACCAAACTCTACTGCCCAAGAAAAAGAAAATTACACCAAATGAAAGTAATAAAGGAAAACACCTATTTAACTGATTCATGAGGCATAATTAGCAAAGAAGGTAAAATGTTTTTGCTGTTATAATTGTTTTTGTTGAAGCATCACATACACATACATGCAAAAAAGATTGCTATTAACATCTTAAGCCTTCGTGTACAATGTACAAACATTTAAAATCAACTCGCACCTCATCTCCAGAATTGTTTTCTTCACACTTATAGCTTTTTCTTTTTCTTCCTGGATGCGTCTTCTCCTGAGACAGTAATAAACAAATCCAAGTACAATGACCATGCCAAACAGACATCCCAGGATGGTCATAATGTAGTGGGTAGTTGTGGATGGATTGGTTCGATGGTCCTCTGGCCCCATAGCTCGTGTGGTAAAGGTCAGACAAGTATGGTTGTAACGCTGAGATTTACTAGCAGAAGCCACGCAATAGGTGTAGTTGGTGTGTGGTTTCAGCTTGTCCAAAGTAATTACTTCATTATTCTTTCTAAGAGGCATAATGTCTTCAACATAAGTGTGGTTGTACTGGGAGAGGATGTACATCTTACTGAATGGCCGTGGAATGTGTACCTTTAAAGAGGCAGTGTTGAGGGAGACTGTTTGAAGTTTCACAGAAATCTGATGGTTATAACTTGGGTCAGCAGTGGACGTTACAGTTGGCTGTTGATACAGACCTTGGTCTGGGTTGTCCAAACCCATTCCTGAGCCATCTGAGTCTGGCATCTGGGAAGTCATTCCTGGTATAATCACACCATCTCGACAGAGAGATAAAAGAATGTAACGAGCATTTCTTCCATGGCCAGGCACTGGACTCAGGAGAGGGTAACCAGTCATTTCTAGAGGACTTTCACACTGGAGGCGATCGTAGGTGTGGGTAACATTGTTAAACTCCTCCAGCCAAGTGAGAAAGCTGTAGAGCTCACAGCCACAGTGGAATGGGTTTCCTGCTAGTTCACACACCATCAGCCTACTGAGGACAGTAAAAGTAGAGGGGTCAAGACGAGCCAACTTATTGGATGATAAGTCCAGACTGCTGAGGTTGGGGCACTCCCAGAAGGCATTGGTGGCAATGACTTCAATAAGGTTATGTTGCAAAAAGAGGCACTGCATTCGACCCAGACCTCTCAACATGCCTTCAGTCAGGTTGGTCAGTTTGTTGTAGCCTAGCTGGAGAACCTGGCATGAAAAGAGGCAATATCTCTTTAAAAATGTAATAGAAAACTCCACAAAAGTAATTCATTTAACATTTGGTGGTGAAACAATTCCTAATTTTTTATAGATTACATATCTTTCTTTCATCGTAATGGACTTGTTCATAAGATATTTGTTACAATGTTTTTACATCAGTTTAAAGGAGAATTGTGTAGGATTTAGTGAAATGTAGTTGCAATGTTTAAAATTGCAACAATAATTGCAATTAAAATGTGAGAGACATGCTTTAGAGACAGTGTTTGGTTTTTCCATTTGCTCTATTGTTGAAACATAGTGGTGCAATTTTGATACCCCACAATATCAATAAATGTAACATGGATAAATGCACTTCAGAAAATGCAGCTTTAAATGCTATGTTCTATTTTCCTGACTGATCTCGCAAAATGTTATATTCTGAAATTAACTTGAGTGACAAAACAGGAAATGTTGTGAACTAGAATGTATTGTTCTGAACCCTTAAAAACCGCTGCTCTTTATAGTTTCCCCAAAATATAAATTAGAACATGGCAACAAAGATTTTAAGTAAAGGCATACATGAAGACAAAGTTTGGTTATTGATTGCAGACCTGTAGGTTGGCCTGTCCAGCAAAAGCTCCATCCTCAATATAGCCGATCTCATTCTTGGTTAGATTGAGGTCAGTTAGGTTTGTGAAGCGGTACATGGAGGTAAATAGCACTGTTTTCAGTTTGTTCTCATTCAGCCTCAGGTCATGGACCTATGACAGTCAAGAAAACAGATAACTTTTAGGTGATAAATTGCAGCTACAAACACTTAAACATTCAGTCAAAGAGAATGAACAAATAATACCTGGCAGAAATGTTAATCTTAGTTGCTTACTAAGTAGTTTACTAAAGATATATCAGATTAATTTTTTGCATAGCCTGTTAGCCTGAAGCCTGTTAGCAAATAGCAAGCATCTCCGCTTTTACTATAAACGAATATTGACAGTAAAAAACATCTTTTAACAATTTATATACCAAAACGTTCATTGATTTGCTAATTTATATAGACCTGGTGTGTTACATTAAAAACAAAAACAAAACAAAAAACAAATAAACAAAAAAACCTGATAGTTTTATGCGTGTACAACAGAATTAACATTGCATTAGAATTATCATACCTATAATCAAAAGCTTCCCATTCACATGATTCTTCACATGTACTGAATTGATTAAACAAAATATATAATTTATTTGCAGCAGTGCAACAGTAGTAGTTATTGTGCTTTTATGCAACTCTGTCAAAGCTCTGAATGCATGGTGGTATATGGTTTAAAAGATGTGCCCGTGGAGCTATGAAGGGTCTACTGATAGATAGATTCATACTGACCGTGCTGTTGATGTGCTGGGGAATGGTCTCATATGGAGGCTGGTTCTGACTGCAGATAGCCAGCCAAACATAACCTTTATCCCCCTCTATCAGCCAGCAGTCCCCTTTCACTGTACCAGGCAGGTGGAGGAGCAACAGTGCAGGAAGCAGGAGAGAAAGAAACAGGGAGGGAGAAAGAAAAGACAAACAGGGTCTGCTGGCCATGGTTTGGATTAGGAGTGTTTGATGTCACCTCAGTGGAAAGGAGGAAAAAAATGAGTTGAGGAGAAGAAGGTAGACAGCAGCAGTTCAAATTCAGAACTGGAAGGACTTCAGGTTAGAGGCAAGCTGGGAGAATCCGAGTGGAGAGAAAGGAGAATGGAAAAGCTTCTTCTTAATAATTAGAGCTTAGCTTAGAGCACGGTGGCCAGTCCTGTCCCCATTTTAGGTGTTCCACGTCAAAGGGTTTTGAAGACTGTCACCCCGGCTGCAACTCATGGCCCCGTGTCTCAAAAACACGTCTGAGAAAATGTTCCCTCTCAAGGAAAGGTTTTATCTACATGAAACAGAGACAGACAGAAGAAAGGGAGAATATTAATGATAACTACAAATTAAATAAGTAGAGCATTGGTCTACATCTTGTATATCTGAGATATTTTTTAATCAAAAGAGTATGAGTTTATTTTCTAAAAGAAGGGGGAAGAATATGAATCTAATGCTCATGCTACCCAATCTCTTCAAGGTAATTCACCACAGTGATAAATCCATTAACTATCATGATTATTTCATTAAGTCTTAATAAAGCCCTGAGTAATGCATTTTGTATTTTCAAATTTAAGATTTTATTCTATGTAATTTATCCTAAGAATCTAATATGAAAAGAAATCCACTCATTCATTTCCCATACTGTTTATTGCAATTCAGGGTCATGGGGGACTGGAGCCTGTCCTGGAAGTTAGCAGGTGACAGGTCGTCACTCTATCGCAGGGCCAACACAGAGAGACAAACAATTATTCATGTTCACACTCACTCCTTGGGAGACCAATTAACATGCATAGTGGGTAGAAGCTGGAATACCTGCAGAGAACCTACAAATGCACAAGTAGAACATGCAAAGAAATTGTAGCTTCTCAGTTCAGACATTACAATGTAAATATAAAATGCCAAGACTATAAAAGCAAGATTTTATTTGTTTATTTATTTATTTATTTTTTGTTTTTGGGGCTGTCAGCTCACAGCAGCATTTCAGTTATTTCAGCTTTGAGGTACAGTAGCCTATATAATAATAAACAATTACAATCTAGTTGTAGTCAGGAATGGAAACAAGGAGTTTGGCTAAATGGAAAACAGACAGAGGCTGCTATAATTTGTATGTTTAACATGATACTCGCTGACATTTAGCTATTTACCTTTCTCGGGGGATTACCTGTGGATTAGAGCTCTAATCCAGCAGAAAATATTATGTATCTCATCGCCACAGCACTCACTTTTTAAATTTGTTTCAAAAGTTCCAATTCCCTCCAAGGGAAATTCTGTGGAACAAGGCACAAACACAGCAACAACTGAGAAGAGACCCTTCTTCTCTTGTTTCAAATAAATTTCCCTTTGAACTTATTTGGCTGTCTGACACAGATGAAGAGAACATGACTTGTTTTTAAGGAATGAAGCACTGAAATGTTGCACCCCAGTAGTTATGGGAGACCACTTTATCCCAGCTAAAATATTTTTTTCCCCTGGCATAATTTGGAACATCATTTATTTATAATTTATTATGTAATCAGAAGTGGTCCACTCTAGGGCAGTGGCCCTTGAAATCCTTGAAGAAAAAGTTTTTTGTGTTCCATTTTCAAATTTCTAACTAAAAATATAATAATGAAAGTGAGTTTGGCTGAATGAAGGGGCGATCCGGGATTGCTCCTGATGGCCCGGGTCTCTGGGTCACCATAGTCTGCCTCTAGCCTCTGTAGAGACGTGGTAGCATTTCCACAATTACACTCATCTCTGATTACCCTCCATTCCTCATAATCTGCACGCTGACACAGTCAGAGTTGTCCAGTGGGTTTATACACTAAGAGCTACTTTTCTTTAAGTGTGTGTTTCTGTTACTTTGGTTGTTGTTGTGATACATTTTTGTTGTTGTTGTCTTGGTTATTTTTTTTTTTTTTTTAGGGATTCCTGATGATTGTCAGCTTTATTCTCCTGTAAAAGCTGTAGGAAATTATTTGTTGTGTTTCTGTACAGGTGTAGCAGTTAGTTGCCTGTTATGTTGGATTGAAGGGCCAATGCTTCTATCTGTTGTATCTTTGTCTCCTCATTCTTTTTTCTACTGTTCTTTTTACTTCTCTTCACTATTCTCCTGTATTTTTCTGTTTTCTTAAGTCAGGTCCAGCAAGATTACATAAATTCCATTATTCAAAATAAATAAATAAGATTGAAAAAAACAAAAATCTGTTTATCAAGAGGAGCCTTCTACTCATCAAGCTCCCCTTGGCAAAGCAAATTTGTTCAGCACAACACAGCAGTCAGACCATCATTCTGCTGCTACAAGTTAAATGGGGTCTGTTGTCCTTGTAAGAGAGAGAAATATAGAAGATGCATCTGCAGAAATGGGAAGTGAAGGTGGCTCTGAACGTAGGGAAGAGATTGAGGAGAAGAAAGAAAAGGAATAAGACAATGAGAGGCTGAGCAATGAGTGTCTCCCAGATGAACCAGGGCTATGGCCAGAGAAGCCAGTGTGCCATTTAGAGGTTAAACTCAGATCATATTTATTATCTTTGTCCTATACCATGGGAAAACTTTACATGAGATCTATTGATCAAGTCAGCACTGGGACCCACAAAGATAGTTTGTACATAGTGCCCAGAATCTTGTGCTAAGATCCTGGTATTCAGCTTTGGAGCATATCTATGTATCATGTGTGCTTACATTTGTTAACATTAGCACTGAATGAAGAAAAGATTTACTTTATATATACATATATATATATATATATATATATAGTTATCATGGCAGACTCAATATGACACCGAAATATTTCCCGTTTTCTTCAAAGTACTTTATAATGTTGTCTTTCCAATTTTGAAGACTGCAAACATAATGCCGTGACATGGTTCTCCATGTATGTGTTTAAATGTCTTATCAGACATTAGGCACATTGTATTTTACATTTTAAGATAATTTTAAATATAACAAAAAAGTGTTAGGCTTGGTTAATGTTATTTTTCCCTTTTATTTACAGGAGATGACTGATACAATTCGACTGTTATGCGGAAATGTTATTTACTGTGCTCTAAAAACATGAAAGACAAATCAGTCATGATTCACTTGAAAGCAAGTTGTTTTCTGCCCAGTTCAGTCACAACAGCTTAGATCAGGACAGTATTTTTTATTCATGATTCCATAATGATCCAGACCACACCATTCTCCTCTAACTTATCATCTGGGTCAGTCTCCTGTCACTCACTCCAGCGGTCTGTTTCTGTATTTCATTTTATCTGACAGCCTGTCTCCTTCTTTTTCCTCTTTTCTGTCCACTTCTTTCTCCTCTCTACACTGTTTTTAAGCTTGCTTATCGCTGCCGACTTTCAAATAGAAACACAAATGAATTTGCTCCAACGTCAAAACACAGCCTGACACCTTTTGTGTGCCATCACATCAACTCCTCGTCGCTTTTATCAAATTCAGGGCATTGTTCTATTTTGACAGGAACCCAAAGGAGAGGCTGCTGTATATTTCTGTTCTTACTGCTTCAAATCAGCTTGTCTTTATTTTTAATTACAGCCCCTGTTTGCTGGACTTTAATTAAAACACTGCATCTGACAAATGTCACAAATGATATCAGTTCACAAACCAAATGAAAAGCATCAAAACTATTACCACAATGTTCTCAGGGTTACTTTGAAAAACAGCCTTTTAGCATGGTTTGTCCTTCTTAGAAGATCTCAGGATAAAGAGGGATTTTTGCAAAAGTGATGTTCAAATTAAGGGTTCAGCTCACAGGAAGGACATTTTAGATTTGAACCTGATGGTTAATTCAGGTGCTCCAGCCTTCCAATACCTCAAATTTAAAACCTTATACCAAAAAAGGGCTATTTTGAATATTAATAAACCAATTAATCTGCTGCATATGTGCAATTTTTTCTTTTACACTTGACTATGTACCATAAGTGTAGCATTAAATCACAAATGCTATCACCTGAAACATTTCCCATAACTAAATGCACAAAGGTAGTTGCGACCACACACTGACTTCATGAGTTCTTTTTAATTCATATTCAAGAACTACGAATTAAAGCATGTTGAAAAGGAGAACATTGACATAAAAATTCAAGCAGGAACTGAAAGCTCAGGTGTACAGATGTGAAAGGCATTGGAGGGGCGACGTAGCTAAATGTTTTAACCTTGCTGATATTTTCTAAAAGCACAAATAAGAACAGAATTGACTACTCAAGGTAAAGAAAGAGATGACAATGAGTCTGATTCAATTACTATTGAATGTCTCATTGGCAGCATGTTGTGAAGGAAAATCTCAAACCAACAGTCAAAGAGTTTTTATTCAGATGTCTTTTGAAAAATTATTCATTTTTGAAAAAAGTTAAACCCAATAGTGTGTTTGTAGTAGGACAACCCATTCTAAAAGTGCTTATGTAATTTTAGGGAGCAAATAATCAAATTTACTGCTTACAATGATGATGAACCAATGAGAGACAAAATTTGTCTCTCAAAGAGACCGGTTCCAGAGCCCAAGCTGTGAATTTAGGCAAAACCAGTTATATCTAGCTAATACCCCTCAATCTCGACCACAAGCTTAGCCTACCTCTCTGCCAGAAAGGTGAGGTTCCATGTCCCTAGAACCAACTTCTATAGCTGAGGATCGGACCAAGGTAAGCAACCATACAGTTTAGAATGCACCCAATCTCCTTTTTTCCTCTCTGCAGGTGGTGAGCCCATTTGGATGTAACAATCTGGGGCTCATTTAGATTGCGCCTGACAAATCCCCAAATACCAAGGCTTAGCCACCAGGTATTTGCTGGCGAGTTCCCCTCCTAGTTTTGGCTCCAGGAAGATGTCCCAGTTTCCCTCTTCTCTAGGCATGGTGAGTAGTTAATCCTGTTATCGATTCAATGAGATCTTCAAATCACTTTTACTCTGACCCCTCCCCTGAGACCACTTTGGCTTGGGAGACCCTAACAATAGTTAATGTCCCAGACAACACAGCCCTCATGGAGGTACACAAACCCCTCCACCACAGTAAGGTGGCAATTCATAGAGGAGTTAGTTTAAGCAATATATGTAAACATGAGTTACTGCAGTTTAATAGAAACCATACAATTCATAGATAGGTACAGGTTCCAGGATAAGTACCACAGTAACAAAATATAATTCTGTAAATGGAGTTTAGAGTTAAGCAGCAATCAAGACGCAGTGTGCACAGTTTTCATCCAAGCTGTGTGTGTCCATTTTTCTTTCAACTTAAATAAGAGAATACATACTATTTCAACAGCAATGAAACTATATTCCTTATTTAAATTTATAGTGAGTATACAAATAAAAACTTCAGCATAGTAGGAGCTCAACTGTTATTTAATTCATTCAGTTTTTCCATATTGAAACATTGTGGATTGGTTTTGGACAATAAACTCACTCAAATATTGGTGCCACAGGTTGATTATATTTCTCAGTCTCTGAGTTCATGTGGACTTCAATAAAGCTGTGATAGTAACTGTTTGGTTTACAATGAAAAACCTCCCAGTCATGATAATTTACATCAACTTTACCACATTGTTTTTTTTTTTTTTTTTTTTTTTTTTTTTTTGAGTTGTTCAGGTTCTTTATGCCAGCTTCCTGTTCTTATTAATATTAACTGAGTGCTATCTATTTTTTATGGATGGCACAGCTTTTGTGCTGCCATATTACTGACAGCACAATCCGGCAGAAAACTAGACTTAATTATTTTACCATTAATTTAGTTTCAGGCAAAAGCTTCAGTGATAAAGGGATAGTAGGATTACTTTAAATTATTATGAATTCTAAAGGACCTTCTGCTCTGTCTGTGTTAGGGCAACAGAGGGACAAAGGTTGTTGGGACTCCCATTTGGAGACACACACACACACGTATATATATATATATATATATATATATATATATATATATATATATATATATATATATATATGATAGAAAATTATTTTAAGGTTAAGGTAAAAAATGCTAACATAAAGGATCACATATTTATATTTAAGTCAGTGTCTTTAGAAGTTTACAAGAAACTTTAGAAGTTTTATGTGTTCCTGGCCAGAGTATGAGCTGGAATATGAAATGGAAGAGCTCATAGTCAGACAATAACAAGAAACACAGCCACTCTCCAGACCAGATAAATAACCTTTACATAGTGTGAAAAAGAAAGATACCACAACAGGAAAACAAATGGACAGGAAGCAGAAAACAGACACAACACAGATAGAAAGAAGCGCTACAGCATGACATCTAACATTTTTTTTCCATAGCCTGCTCAGTGAACCAGACAAGTGGTCAGCCAGAGATTCAGAAGTCTAACAAAGCTTATCGGTTAACCACTCACTCAGACAGGTCAAAGATCTGCAAGCAAGCTATTCATTTTGTCAGCCAGCCAAATAAATCTAGACAATAGACACAACGGTCAATAAGTAAGATTCTGAGCAGTCATCCCCAACAGGTGGTAAGCACAAAAACACCACAGAAGAAGAGCAGAGGATTCTGCCTGTTGGCTATCTGTGAATCCCAGCCGGCTTTCCTTTCACAGCAGCTCCACAGTTTCTTCACTTCTATCTCCTCTTATCCTTTCAAAATTTGTGGAGCTGCTGCATTGTTCATTCAAATTCTGAGTAAATAGTTTATTCTCTTTCCATGACTGCCTTGTTCTCCTGAAATTAATGAAAAATGTCTTTTTTGTCCCCTCTTCCTCTCTCTGTTATTCCAGTCTTTTCTGCTTCATAAATATTAGATCCATATACCTTCCTGGGTTGGTCATGTTCTGCTTTTCTAATCTACCCCTAGTTCTCTCTTTAAACTTGTAAATAACACATATACTTATGATGAGGCGCCGCTTGCCAACAGGCAAACC
Source organism: Melanotaenia boesemani (assembly GCF_017639745.1). Classification (NCBI taxonomy): domain Eukaryota; kingdom Metazoa; phylum Chordata; class Actinopteri; order Atheriniformes; family Melanotaeniidae; genus Melanotaenia; species Melanotaenia boesemani. Next base: position 25,064,178 of record NC_055685.1, read on the forward strand.
AAGCAAATGCTTGGGGCCCCGAGCCAGAAGGGGGGCGCTTTCTACTTCTGAAAACTACGTATGTTTAGACGTTTAGACGTAAATGTAATCCTAAAATGTCATAATGCAGGTTTCAGCACATAGTTTATTTGTCTGTATTGGAACAAGATTAAATCATATTGCCCCTGTTTAATTAACTGAAAACAGTAAATAAGGAAGTAGAAGTCAGTAGAATAGTGAAAGCCATCAAAGAACATCTAAAAGTTGCAACTGAAGAATTTAATGATGCAACAGCAACACTATAAAGAAAATATTATTAACATCTTACTGTCATTGTTATAAGTACACAATAACATAACAAAAGGATGATGAACACTGGTTGGATGGACCCCTGTGAAGATTTGCTTGGGGCCCCCAGAGACCCAAGAATCACCTCTGTACTTATGTACTTTTTGTGATGGCTTGTTATAGTTTTGCAATTCTCCTTCCACACCCTATCCTACTTCTCTGCACCCTGAACACTTTCTGCTTTTGTTTAGGATGTATGCAACATCTGTTGCTGTCTACCAGACACACTCCCACAGGGAGAGTACAACAGAAAGGAAGTTTTCAGATGGTGAGTGCTTTCAGCCTCTTGCTGTGTTCTGTGAAGGCTGGGTGGATTTTGCCAGTAACTGTTAAACAAGTGGAGCATCATGGGAGTACAGAGGAGATGTCTTGGTTAAAAGACAGGAAGGTTGTGGGCTTATTTTTTATATCAATGATCAACTCAGTTACTGATAATTATATTTACAATAGAAATGTGCTTCTGTATTAAAAATATATAAATATGTAAAAATTTCCATTTCCCCACACCCTCTCACAAAGCTTTGTTTATTTTATTTATTTTTTTTTAATTCGTTATTTTTAAGCAGAGGTATACACAATTACAAAAAAAAGAAGAGAAAAAAAACCCTGGAAAAGTATATTTTCCATTTGTTGTCCACCTCTTTTTTTTTTTTTTTTTTTAAATAACATTAAAAAAATATATAATATTATTGTTATGTAAACATAACAACAAACACTTTGTACAAACTTGGGAGAGTCAAACTTGTGCACATGGAGTTATGAGGGAAGAGAGAAGGAAAAGGAGAAAAAAAATAAATAAAAAAAAAAAAAAAATTTAGGAACAAATAAATAAATATCCAGAATGTTGAAGGTGAAAGGGATGAGTTGTCTTACAAATATATGTTTAATTGTCTAGCACCTCTACAAAGTCTGGTCGTAGGGGCTTCACATATTTAACCCATTTGGTCCATAACTTAACAAAAGCACCTTTTTTTAGACAAATAGAGAAAGTAATTGCTTCCATGATATATATATCATTTAAAATATCTACCCATTCTGACATTGTGGGGGTTCGGGAAGAAGCCAGCGTCTTGTAAATGCTTTTTTACAAGCAGATGTTAAAATAGCAAACAGATATTTGTTTGCATATCTATACTGATTATCAAAGTTTCCTAAGAACAGAGTAGAGAACTCTAAAGGCAGGTTTAAATTGAGGATACCGATTAGCACCTTATGGAACTCTGCCCAAAAAGGTTTTATCCTTGGGCAGTCCCAAAATATATGCCAGTGGTCTGCTTCCCAAGACCCACATCGTCTCCAACATTTGGCATCTCCCAGAGCAAAATGTGCTTTAAACAAAGCTTTGTTTAATTTTGCAAATCTGTGCATGGTTCACTCTGTGAGGGTCAGCTCATCCAAATTAGAAAAGAAGAAGAAGAAGAAGAAAAAAAAAGAATATCCACTACAAGCATCCTGATTGATAATTAGTCTTTATATATCAGGCTGAGAATGTTGCTTCCAGCACAATATAACAAAATAATTGAATTAAATTCTTTGGAAGAGTAAGCAGCCAGCAATCATTATCGGTTTTCATTGAGACTGGAATTATGTCAAAGAGTGGTCACATTAAACTGTCCTTTGATGGAATATTAAACATCACCATTTGCCTAATGAAGTTCAGTTTTGATAATTTACTTGTCCACTTAACTTCACCCACCATATACATCAAGTCTGCAATGTCCTACATAGCCTAGAACAACTTTCAACCATAAGTAAAAGAGTAATGGTGGTTCAACATCTGGTTATATCATTTTTGAGCTGTGGTCAAAGCTCTTAAAACAATTTTTGCTATTCCTGAGGTGTTTTTTTTAAAAGGTGCTTTTTCACTTTTAAAATGAAGCATTTATGCTTTTTAGGCTTGGCTGTGATTACCTTGGTCTTACTGGAATGGATCTCTGGATAAGATTCACTCTTGCTTAATAATCTTATCATATACGGAACCCAAAGGCATGCCTATGGCAATTCTCCCCAAGCACTCATGAGTGATTGTACAAGTAAGACTGGATCATACAGTTTAACGTGTGTTGTTTTATCTGTTTTGAGGGGACCAAACTCCTTTCAGAGAATTGGTCAAGATCACTGGGAAGGTGCAATAATTTTTTACAGTTTTGCTATTAGCCATCTTGTCTACTTCCCCCCAATAACTTACTGTGCACACATCACAGAAACTGATAAGAACTTAGTTTATAATTGGTGATGATTTCACATGCAAACTGTCATGCCTCCTGGCTAAGTCACAGCAAAAATTGAATCTATGATCACCTGCTCTTATACACCGACCATCTTAAAAGACTAAAACGTGGTTGCTGGATAGTAGGATAAATACTGTGTAAAGCTATTGGTCTTTGATTCTAGCTTCTAGATCTATAAATTCCTATGGAATACAATTTATTTATCAAAAACATGATTTTGGGCTTATTTAAATTGATTTCATGGGTGACTAATATGTAGCCAGTTCTCTCTTTTCTATACTTTCTGATTTATTTCTGTTTTAAGTTTGTGTAAATACATTGTGTAACCATTCACTCTCTTCTATGTGGTTGGGAATGCATTAAATCCTATAATACATGGTTACAGTACCAGTAGCACAACATCTGCCATTATGGTAGGTTTGTGTGTGTAATCTATGTCCTCTATACCTTAGTGTCTTAATTATTTCATAACCCATGAAAGAATCCCTCCAAATAAGCTCTATGCTGCAGGTACTGCATGTTGAAGTAACAGCCCATTATAGGAACCATACATTCTTACTCCAGAGGGAGACTACAAAAGGAAGGAGCAAAGATGGGGAGAGTGAAAAAGAGCTGATAACAAATGTGAAAGAGGAATGGGAGTGGGGTTTGTAGTATGATTTAATTCATCAGTTTTAATCCCACTTCTCTGTCATCCCAACAGGTTAATCCCAGTGGGGTTTGAATCTCTTTTTCAAGGTTGACCTTTACGAGAAATTGAGAGCTGAGTATTCGGAGTGGGCAGAATGATTTATGGGGACACAAAGAGGGTGCATTTTAATCTTGATTTTACTATTAAAGCTGAGAGAAACCACAGATTGAATTCTGTTCAATATAGGACAGAATGATAAGATTTCTTGGCAAGTAGAAAAGTTGCATTATGAACTGCTACTTAGGTGTCCACTTCTACAGTAGTACCAGAAGCAAGAATATCTGCACATATGCACACTTTCACACATGGAGGCTGTCCAGCATAAGTGCCATTTTCTTTGTTGGCAGGCAGTCCTGGAATCAGTAAATGACTAGTTCATTTATAAGATATGCCAACAACAGAAAAACTTTAACCATGAAGGTAAGTATTCCTATATTTTTATATTTATATTCATATAAGCACTCCGAACATAACAAAAAATCACATAAAACTAAAGATGTGTAAAAGAGAGTTTTAAAAGTACTAATACTCAAGTCAGTTATGCAATTAGACTTATTGGCACAGAGAAAAATCAAAGTGATGGCTTTGATCTGTCATTATGGGTTAAAAATTGTAAGATGACATAAAATTTTTGTCTGTGATTATAAATACCATTTAATTATTTATTTATTTACATCTAAAAATGCATTGGGACTTGTGATCGTAACCATTTTCATTGTAGTAGTAAAAGAAAACACAGAGGAAAAGCTTGCAATAGATGAGATTCAAACCAGCAGATATAGTTCCTAAAGGTTGAAGCTTAATGCCATCCACCAATCTGTCGCCGTTAGAAGTAACAACTACTGATGCCATCATCCTGACTATAAATGTATGTAGTGTAGCATGATGGGAGATTTTTTGCTTTGAGTGGCAGCAAAGCACAGACACTATAAACTTCCTAAGTCTCTTTGGAGGCTAACAGTTGAAATTAATTAGGCAAAAGTGTGCAGATACAATTAGATCAGCAGGTACATGCTGAGCAGGATGTACATCCACACACCCTTAAACACACAAGAAAAAAGATACACTAACACACACACACACACATATATATACTATATTCACTGGGAGAGACTAATACACACACAGAGACACAATAGGGTGCATGTTCAGAGTCATCAGTCACTGTAATTACATTTAAAGACAGTGAACTGTTCTTTGTTGTCTTACTAAATGTACAGCGAGGACAAATGTAAGTACATTATTCCCTATAAGACGACATCAGTCTGAGAGGAGAGGAGGAAGAAGAGGGATGAGTGAGCAGTAGATGTATAATAAAAGTTCTTATATATATTTGCTGTTCCAAACTTGAGACTCGTGCAAAATTATACTGCTTTATCTTGTTTAGCGTTAACGCTCTTTGATACAGAATCAGTTTTTCAGTGTTTTGGAAGCTCTCTCAAAATGGTAAAGGGGTTTCTTTTAGGTGATCTCCAGGATCTGCTCCTGTTTGTCTGGAATTATCTTTCACTACATGTAAAACAATCAATTTGGCTTTTTCATTGATGTTTGGTTTGAGAATTTGCCTAACATTTGTATGTTTATGTATCATTTTAAGAGTGATTTTTCTATTAAGGTTGATTCAACAAATCAGTCTGTGCATGCCAAGGCTCACTCCACATTTGCAAAGTTGCCTCAAGTAAAATGACTAATTCTTGTCATGTTAGTTTTGACAAGTGTAATTAACCAAAAGAGATTTGTGAGTCATATGAGCATGCTGCCAAAAATGCTCTGTGAAACAGGATGATGGCCTTGTTTGTCATTTACATACAAGGTTTGCTCAGATCAGAGCTTTGTGACCCAAGCCCCTAGTTGTGTTTTTGCAGGTGGATTGGCTCATTTCTGCTGTTGCTTTTATGCTTTGCTTCTGCAAACCTAGTTTCAGCACATTTTTTTCCCTCTGTTATCAACTCAAAACTGTGGCACATGCAAGCAACCAAATCCTGACAAAACATTAAGATTTTATATATGAAGAAACCATATTATGTTAATGTTTCACAAACTGAAATTTTATGTTCTTTGAACCCCAGGAATTATTTTTTGTGTGACTGCCTTTCAAGACAGAATATAGCCATCACTTTGGGTGAGGGGAGGGGTTTGGGGGAAATAATTTCAGCATTTCCATCTGAATAACATTATAATTTTAATAGTCTCAGTGTAAGATAAGTTAGGAAGCAAGGTTTGTTGATACTTTCTAATGTACTTTTCTCCTAAAATTAATTACCCCTACAAATGTATTCCAAAAACAGCAGAAAGAATGAGATGAACATGTCTTGGGATGAGCAACTGGAAGTAAGGTTATCAATGTTAAGAGCTTTGTTTTATATTCACTTACCAAATAAGTAAACCAAAGTAACCACGCTTTCTATAAAAAAGGTTTGACATGAAATACATGTAAAATCCAATATCATATTTTCCCATCAGAACACGCCCAGGCTGCAGGTTTAGTTGTGAGCTTGTGAAAGTAGAATGAAAGACAGAGCTTCCACTTATCAGGTTCCTCTGTTTTGGAACCAGCTTCCAGTTTGTGTTTGGGAGGTAGACACCTCTCTACCTATAAGATCAGGCTTCAAATTTTCCCTTTTCATAAAGCTTATAGTAATGGCTTGCTTAGCCATCCCTTGAGTTCTGCTGTTATAAGCAGCAGCTTAGACTGCTGGGGGATGTCCCATGTTGCACTAAGCATTTCCTTACATTTCTTCTTACTCTTTATTTCTTGATGTGCAAATATGTGATATTATTATTGTCATTAACTTGTACCTCCCTTTTTCTCTCTCAACAGGTGGCTGACTTATGATGCTCTGACCTCCCTATCCTGTCCTCTCCACTCCTATCCAGCCAGGGTAGACAGTCACTCTCCCTGTGACTGGTTCTGCTGAAGGTTTTCCTTCATGTAAAAAGACCCCTTCCACTGTTGCCTGCCACCCTAGGCATGCAGGATGGGGATTGAAAAAGACAGACAATTTAATGCAGCCTGTTGGCTTCCTTAGCTAGACAATAATTATTATTTTATTTTATTTTATTTTTTTTTTTATGAAACAACTAATATGGATCATATAATGTGTTTGTTTTTATTGGACTGTAACTGGACTGCAATGAATCATATTGAATTGAACTGTATCTGTAAAAGTGTCTTGAGGTGACTTTGTCATGAATTGCACAATACAAATAAAACTTAATTGAGTTGAATTGAATAAAACGGTAAAATATTTTTTTTTTATCTATTTTTAGACTGTTAGAAAAAATATTGGGACACTGTAGAGTCTAAAAAAACTCATGAAAAATATAAAATTCTCATTTTTTTTTTCTTTTTCTTTACTTTTTTTTAAAAAGAAGCATTTAGTTTGTATACTGTATAAAGCATAAGACACTTATGGAGAACTCAAAAAAAGCATCTGATTGAATGTTCAAAGCTAATTTCAGCTTTAAAATTGCTGTCATGGCTTGGGTAGTTTTCATAACTGAGCACTAAGTCAAAGTATTAATGTCTTTTCATGTTTACTGCAGTTATTAGATGAGAGGTTGACCAATTCCCCTTTCTCTGCTTCTGCCAGCTGCTATCAGAAAAAGCCTTAAATGCAGATAGCAGGCAGGTAACGCCTCAATACGTCAAACCATCATAAAAGCTGCATAGTTTTCATGATACCATCCGTGCATCCTCGTATGACATTTTGGGTGTCTGATAACTAAGAAGGTTTTTTTGTTTTGTTTTACTTTTGTGATTATAAAATCATTAACTTCCAAAATAGTGACACAAATAAATTAATAAAAAAAAAAAAAAAAAAAAAAAAAAAAAACAGCTTTACAATTTTAAGATGACTAACAAGGGATCTTAAAATAATGACATTAAATATTATCCAACTATGTGTTTTTTTAATTTCACAAATAAAATTTCTTTCAAATTTTCTCCCAAAGTGTTGGTTAGTGACGTGGTGGAAAGGAGACCACAGTGTACTCAGATGACATTATTTGCATGTTTGGTCTGTAGTAACAAGAAAATGACTAAAAGGCTGAGGGAGATTTTCTGAGAAATGTAATATCATCTAGAAAACAACCATGTCCTGAGATTATGTTGTACATATAATGATTTTTCTTCACGATGTGGCTCTTGTCAAGCCAGCCTTGAGCAGTGTACCAGCTGTGTCGGAAGCTGAGGTTTTGCTTTTAAGTTTCTTTTGCCATTTTATGGAGAATTTTGCTGAAAAAAAAAACAAAAAAAAAAAACAGAACATCTTCAAACGACATGGAAAATTAAAGACAAAGGACAAAAGAAAGCATTAAGAAGACAATAGCACAGGGGAACGGGGCACACAAATTATTAACAGGAAAATATCGATAAGGGAGCATGCTGCAGACTGGCTTTAAATTTGATCAGATTTTAACCCCTGGTGAGATATGTGCTATATGGTTATGCAAGAGAGAGATAAACAGAGAGAAAGAGAGCAATCAAAGCAAACTGACTGATGACTGGGGACTATGAATGACGATCATTCATAGTCCCCAAAGAGCACATTTCATAAATATTTAAAGACAAAACTGGCTTAGAAAGAACAGAGTGCATTAGACAGAAGCTGTGCTCGATGTTAAGTGTTTCTAGGAGTATGTTTGTTATATTGAGGACACAGACGGCGCCTACTGAGATGTTTGCTGGTAGATTACCAACATCACAAAGGGAATAATGGATGTTAATAATGTTGAACTGTTAATTTGCTTAATTTGTGGGAATTCTAAAGAAAACAAATTCCTCAGCAATCAGGATGATGTTAGCATGTGTGTTACATCGTCACAGTTAAATGTGTATTGGAGATAAAATCTAACACAAAAGAATTATTTCTTCATGATAATATATTTTTTAATTAGGCTCCTATTGAGAGTTGGGCAGTTTAGTACATGGTAAGTGTTAATTTTATTTTAAATATTTTATTTTCCTCAGAAAAAAACTTGTTTTTAATGTCCTCTTCAGTTAGTTGAGAAAGACTAAATCAGGTCATGTTGTTTGCTGCAGCACAGAGCTCCGTGCTGACCCATTGCTTTGAAATGCAAATTGTTTGTGATTTCATTTTGTTTGGGTCTTCATGTTGAAGAATCCCGTCTTTTTCATAAACATTTTTGCCAGTAACAAACCCTGGTTGTTTCCTCTGCACCAGTAATGCCTTCAAACCTTATGCACACGTCATGTCTCCTTTCTGTTTCTCTTTTTAGCTGGTATTTTACATTATTTATTGCACTGCATTAAACGTGCTGGTGAGGCCTTTGGTGCTTGCACATATAAGTTTCCATATTTGGATTTGATAAAGAATATAATCATGAAAAAATCTTGTTTTTCAGATGCATGTTTTAGAATAGTAGATGTTCTATCTATAATTATTAAAAATAAATAAATAATGAAAATAAATAAATCCCCATGTATTGCTGGAGTCAAGCTTTACTGTATTTAAGTGACACAGGCCACCACATCTGACAAAAGACTTTTTAATTGGCAGCTGAGAAATAAAAGAATTGTTTCATTAACCAATCACTTTGAACTGAATTGCATTTATCTGAGAGTGACAGCTGGATAGAAATGTGCTGAAAAAAAAAAAAAAAGAAGAGCGAATTTTCGAGTTTGCATAAGCCAATTTAAAAGTCATCTGAAAATGACTATAAGACGACTCTGTATGCCAAAATAATTAAAACTGGAGGCAAAAGATTACTTCTATTTGAAAGCTGGTAATTAAAGTGATTGAACAACAGATAGGGAGCACAAGATAAAGAAAAACAGGAAATTGAATGGTAAAAGAATAGATGTTGAAATTTTTAATAAGAGAATGATTTATTGTAATGAGTCTAGTGTGTAATCATGTTACTGATTATTGTAAACATATCTATCCTTGCATGGCGATACATGAGATCATGTCCCAGTCCAATTCAACCCTCAGTTCCTCTATGTTTCAAAGTGTCCTTGAGCAAGACTGAACTGTGATGTGATTGTAGAGGAAAGGGATTATAGCATGCATATAAATATAAGAGGCAATGTATGAGTGTTTGAGTGAATGACACACATTTTATTTCAGGCTGTTTTGGATGAAGTGTCAGTGTTTATTGTGCTAGTTGCCCCCAGAAAACAAGTCTGGAATTCAAATGAACAGCACAATGTTAATTATGTTGTTAGAATATCGGAGGCTTGAGATTGTATCATTTTTGTTTAATTTTACTTTGTATGTAATCTTCTCTGATTTTTAAACAAATTTTAACCATTTTAACCTCAAAATTTCATTTTATTATCTTTTTCTTAAGTGTTACTCAGTGTCTTTCATCTTATTCTGAAGACTTATTTTCTTCTCTTTTTGCTTTTTTTTTTCTTATTCCTCCACTGCTCCCATAATTACTTCCCTGTCTGCATTTTTAGTCTCTCATGACTTTTTTCCCCCCATATCATGTTTTTATTTAAATTTTCTTAAAGCTTCCAAAAACTTTTAATCTCAGGCTCAATTTAGGAAACTTTGTCACTCCTTTCCCTTGTTGTCTGCACTCCTCTTGCACCTCCTTGAAACCCAACATGTCAGCCCCGAGATTTACTTAGCCTTCTCTTCTCTCTTCTTTTATCCTTCTACAACTCCCCTGAAAGCCTCTTCACTCATTTTCTCTGCCCTTAGATTCATGACACCTCCTTGTTCTCCTGTCCCTTGCTACTTTTTTTCTTGGCTCCTTGAAAAAAAAAAAAAAACAACTTTCTCCCATCTTCCTTAGTGACAAGTTACAGTAACTTTTCTGTTCTTTTATCTGTTCTCCCATTGGACTGCCAATATCTGAACTGCCAAGCTGTCAAACCACAGCTATCCTCCTCTCTGAGTTTCTGTTGTGTCTGACATATTTAACACTCTTGGCTTTTGTACAGCTCATGTAAAACTCATCAAAAACTCCCAAATCATTCTATCTGACTTCACATAGACCTAAACAATATAGCTATCAGCCTCATGTGCTGCACCCTGCAGTGTAACTCTCTTGTCTTTTTTTTTCCTTGCTGACTTTGGCACATATGTTAGTTTAGTTCATTTTATAGAAAAAGTTCAAAACTGCAGAGTCTCAAATGGGAAAAGCAGAAAAGTTCTGGCAATCAGTAACCTCATACTTGTAAGGTTTAGCATGAGGATCCACATGTCATTTTACTTTCTGCCAGGAAGAGTAAATGTGAACTGAGGGTTTTAATGATAATGGGTATCTATTCATAATGCAAACACTATCAGACAGCTACAGTTCAAATCATAAAAAAAACATAAAATGATCCAAAGTTTGTACCCCACCAGTTGGAGGGAATTTAAATTGACAGCAAGAACAATAAAAAGACAAAGTAAACTAATTTATTTCATTCACATTCTCAGTAAGATTAGTTTTATCATTGAGTATTTCAAGATGGTGGAGTGGCTTGCGGATTAAACCTAAGTAAAATTTAGAAATATATAAAAGGAAGAAAGATCAAAAGGACATTGTGGTGTATATAAGTTACAATAAAGTCCTTCACAGGATCAACAGAATGGTTTGATAATTACAGTCATATTGGATCATAGCTAACCCTGAACATTGTGGTTCTTGTTTGGAGCTGAAACTTTGGTTCACCTATTGGCCCTCCATCCCTGTTAAGAAGATGTTAAAGGAGATACAAGGTTGCAGGATATATCCTGACACTTTATTTTTCCATTATACCTCTGAAAGCCCACAAAACACATTTAGGTTTGTTCAACAGTGATGAACACAGATAGATGGCAACTGAATAGAAAGTCAAGGGTGGAGAGCTGTTGTCACAAACATGAATATCAGCTCATCTTGTTAAGAACTGGGTGAGAACCTGGAGGCAATCGTGAATGTGTGGGGAAATTTAGAGATGAACTCCTGACTCTTTGCTTCCTTCTGACTGATTGGCTTATTATCTCTAAGACACAAGAAAAGGGGTTGGAGAATGCACTGCATGTGCATGCTCTCTGAGAGGGAACTCTTTAGTTTTAGGTAAATTCATCCCATTAAGAGCAAAGGTTCATTAAAAAACAAAAAGATAAACTTGAGTCATATGTCAAACAGCTCTGAAAATATGAGAGGTGTCAGAAAAGCACATAAAATGTCTACTTAAAACTTGCAGAATGTGCTTTGTGTTCAAAGCCAACTTCGACAAAAGAAAAGAAATGTGACATTTGAAGTTAGACATTAACTTTCTGTTGTCACTGCACAACTTCTAGAATCATTCTCTATGTTAAACAACTAATCAGTGAGCCTTCGGTGATATATGAGATGCCTATTCTAGAAGTCAAAAAAGCCAAGAAAAGGCGCTGATGGAGTACAAACTAAACATACAAGAGATGTTCACTCCAGCCATGTGCAACGACTGATTGTTGTTCGGTGTAAGAAGAGGATTCACATATAATTTCTGAATGGGTTATAGATGACTTATATTCTTCTTCCCACTTTGCTCACAGTCACACATGTAGGCCTATGCTACTGTGGTCTGAGAGGTGTCAAGAGTAACAGTGACAAGCTGCCTGGGAAAAGAAAAGAATACATACAAGCCAGTGGAGACAGAAGACATAATCTGAGAAAAAGGATTGACGCATAGACTGTGTAACAGAAGGCTATGACAACTAACAACCAGATCTGTAAAGCTGCAAAGCGGTCCACTTGCCCTGACATTCTATCTACCCCTTTTTCACATGTAACTCTGCAATTTTTATCCTGTGTTCCTAAAAAGATGTTATTTTTTTTTATCTCTGTCTCTATACTTTCCTTCCATGTTGTGTTATGGGACTGTAGTCTTTTAAAATGTGGTGTGTGTGCGTGTTTGTGTTAAAGCAGGAAAGCATCTCAAAGCACAATCCACCAGGACAGCAGTCCACGAGGACCAGAATTTGAGATCCCTGTGTTAGAGACTTTTTTTTTTTTTAATCAACTCATAAAACACGGATATAGTGTGTCTTTTATTGATTGTATTTTCTTTAAAGTATTTATTTAATTCTTAACTAAAACAAAATAATCAATACAACATAAGTTTCAAACTCTTGAATGAAAAGGAGCAGAAAGACAATAATCTCATTTAATCTGCCCTTCTCACACAAATAAACCAATAATAAGAAAACTTTATTTAGCTGATAACATTTTACCAAAAAACAGCTGCATGCCACTGAATTCTAACAGATACTTCCTATTTGACCCTTTATTTATTATCTCCAAAACAACACAAAGCAAAACAGAACAAAACAAATTAACCTCATTCATTTTATTTTCTTATCATAGAGTCTTTAACATTCTTTTTAAACACTAACATTGATTTTCTTTCTTTAGTTTCTTTATCTATTCTTCTTATCTATTTTTTTAATATATAGTGTCATCCTTTTTTTTCTAATCTTATTTTGTATATTGCTCGGCTAACGTTTCCAATGAGCTTTATACTAGGGATGTGCACGACTAGTCGACTAATCAATTAGTCGAAATGGAGCACAAAGCCGACATTTTATTTGGAGGAGTTATGTCTCAGTTGTGCAGAGACATGGTGCTGTTTACAGCGCTGTGTTAAAAGAACAATGTGGCCCTTTTAAAGAAGGCTGAGCTGGAGAGGAGGAGAGACATAGCGCAGGGTTAAAGGGGAACGTGGGAGCAGAGAGAGTTGCTGTGAGAAACTGCCTGTTTAGAGGTGAATGCTTTGCTACATGCTTTAGCAATAAACACCACACAACTCTTCTAGTTCCAGCAGAGTCCTGTGCCTGCTTCACCACTGCTGGGTAAAGTGAAGGGAGCTAAGCCTGAAGCTAACTGCAGCTTCACCCAGGAGGAATCACCTTGACTCTGCTTCCAAACCTTGGTTTGGAGGTGGAAGTGTTTTTAGCAGCTTTTTCTGTCTGTGATTTTACCAATAGTGGAGGCAACAGACCAGTGCAGCATGGTTACTAAACCCTCACAGGAATGTTGCTTTAGGAGCAAAAGAGGAAAAACAAGGAAAATAGCTTTTTTTGTTGTTGATGAATGCTCCTGTGGGTGCTGTGTTTAGCTTACATAGCATAGCAGGTGACCCTTAAAGTAAGCTCTGTCTCATCTGCCTGCTGAACAATAGAGGACACTAGAGCCTACACAATGTCAAAAAAATAACAGTCTAAATAACACCTGTTTATGGATGTTACACCTGCACTAGGTTCCACTCTGGATCCCTGAGTGTCCACACCCTTTCCAGCCAGTCGTTCACTGGTTACTAATCATCCACACCTGTATCCAATCTCCTTACCCGGCTACTTAAACTCCATCATCACACTCATTCCCTGTCGGATTTTGTTGCTTCACTCAAGGATTATGCCTCTTTCCTTTTCTGGCTCTGTATAATCCATCGACTCCACTGTTATTCTCCCAATAGTAAGACGATTCACTGTTTGTCCAATAAAGCCCTGTTAATCATTCTTTGTCTCCAAGGAGTCCATACGTAACAATGGAACACACACAAGATACAAATAACATCTCATACATGTTTTACAATATCCATTTGGAAATAAAGTATCTTTTTTTTTTTAAATTTCATTATTGATTACATCATGATGATGTCACAACTAATCGAGTAATCAATTTTGGAAGGCCTGACTAGTCGACTTCAAAAATCACCTAAAATGCTCATCCCTACCTACCTACCTATTTTTTACATTAGCTTCAAGATACTGTAATCAACTAGATCACCAAATTTCAATAATTTTAACTTGCAACTGGACTTTACAACTGATGTAAATACATTTTAACAGCCATGATATATATATATATATATAAACTGAATATATTATTTGTGACTGCAGGGGTTTTGTACTGGCTCAACCACAAACCATGTGGTTTCAGATGCAGACCCCTGACAACCCCTGCTCTATACTGGCAGACTTATATATTTTCCAAGAAAATCACTATATTTTTTTAAACTGTTGAAAAACAGTTCACAGCCCCATTCAGCTGTTTTAAATCAAACCAAATCAAATCAAATCAAACTTTATTTATAAAGCACTTTTCATACAATGAAATGTAGCACAAAGTGCTTTACATGTTTTAAAATAATTAAAAAAAGAATAGCCCACCAAGGAGCTGGCCGGACCACAGCGGCCAGGGCACCAACACAGTCACCAGACAAGAGACCTATACCACGGAAGGCGCCCTGGCACATATGACCAACTCAGCCCCCAGTGCAGAGGGCTCACTCTGAGAAACACTGGAAGATATATAATATAAAATATATGTAAAACAATAAAAACTAGAAAGAATTAATAAAAGAATTAATAATAGAAAAAATAATAAAAATAAATTAATAAATAAATAAAAATAATAAAAATATACACACTTGAACAATAAAAGCTAAGTAAAAGCAAAATGAAAAAGGTAAGTTTTGAGCCTATTCTTAAAAACATGAACATTCTCTGCAGCCCTGAGGTATTCCGGCATGTTGTTCCAGAGGCGGGGGCCATAATATTGAAAAGATGTCTCCCCATGGGTAAGTGTTCTGACTTTAGGAAGGATTAGAAAACCAGTGCCAGAGGATCTCAGGTTCCGCGAGGGTTTGTAAGGTAAAAGCAGCTCAGAATGGTAAGAAGGCCCAAAACCATTGAGGCATTTTTAAACTAGTAAAAGAGCCTTTAAATTGATCCTGAAACACATGGGAAGTCAATGCAGTGACCTTAAAATGGGTGTAATGTGTGCCCGCCTCCTCGTCTTTGTCAGGACACGTGCTGCTGAATTTTGTAGTAATTGCAGAGCAAAAATACTCTTTTTAGGAAGACCAGAAAGCAGGGCATTACAGCAATCTACGCGACTTGTAATAAGAGCATGCATTAGCGTCTCCGTGTTGCCCTGAGGGAGAATGGGGTGGACTCTGGCTATAATTTTGAGATGATAAAAACCTATTTTTGTGGTATTCTTTATATGTGTGATAAAACTAAGTCAAAAGTGGCACCCAGGTTTTTTCACTTGCAAAGATGGCTTCGGGGCCAATACCTGTAGTTTAGAAACATGTTTGTCTTTAAGGCTGATGACTAAGACTTCAGTTTTGTCCGGGTTAAGCTGTAGAAAGTTCTTTGCCATCCAGGATTTGATCTCTAAAATGCAGTTAAAAAGGGAATCCATTGGTCTGGTATCATCAGAGACATGGAGATATAAAGTTGTGTGTCATCAGCATAACTGTAAAAGTTAATTCCATGTCTCCCAATGACACCACCAAGAGGCAGCGTATAAAAATTACAAAGAACAGGACTTAGAACTGAACCCTGAGGCACACCACATGTAATTTTGTGTGTCTTGGAGGAGCATGTATCCAAACCCACCAGGAATTTTCTGTCTGTAAGATAGGACGTGAACCATTTGTGAACAACACCGGAGAGATCAGCCATATTTTTAAGTCTTCTTAAAAGAACAGTGTGATCCACTGTGTCGAAAGCAGCACTGAGATCCAGTAGCACCAAGACTGTTAGTTTCTGTGAGTCTGTATTACACCTAATGTAATTTAAAATCTTTAGAAGGGCTGTCTCTGTGCTGTGGTTCGACCTAAATCCATACTGAAACTTCTCTAAAATATTATGGCTATCTAAAAAAATTATTAAGTTGAATAAAAACAAGTTTTTCTAAAATTTTACTTAAGAATGGTAGGTTGGATACAGGTCTAAAATTGTTAAAATCCTAAAAATCCAGATTGCTCTTCTTCAGCAGCGGCCTCACTACTGCTGTTTTGAAGGCAGGGAAAACCCCAGTCTAAAGAGAGCAATTCAGGATGTTCAGAAGCTCTTCTCTGAGAGATCCATACAATGTTTTACAGAGTGTGGTTGGAATGGGATCTAAAATACATGTGGTGGGTTTCACTGTGGAGAGAACTTTGTCAAGCATCTCAGCATTAAGCAGGGCAAAACTGTCCAGTGTTTCCTCAGGTGAAAAACAACACTCAGATGGATTAGAAACAGTGTTATTAGAGGATACAATTTTGCATCTGATCTTGTTTATGGTGGTCGGCAAATTTTTCACAGCGAAGATCAGATGGAGTTAACTGAAATTTGTTAGAATTGGGATTAAGTAAATGGTCGATTGTGGAGAAAAGAACTTTTGAATCGTTTTTAAGACTATTGATAAATCTAGTAAAGTAAGAATTTCTTTCCTTTTTAATCGCATTATTATATATTTTCAGCTGGTCACAAAAGATTTGGTGATTAATTGTAATTTTATTTTTCCTCCGTCTTCTTTCTGCCACCCTGCATTTTCTTTTCAGTTTTCTGATTTCCTCACTTTTCCAGCGGGCAATAAGTTTAGTTTGTACCTTGTTTGTTGTAAGTGGGGCAACCAAGTCAAGACTAGCCTGAAGTTTACTGTTAAAATTTTCAACAATAAAATCACAGGTAAAACAGGTAAAACAACAGGAGGACATTTATCTAAAACTGTGATAAAATTTGCAGTCACTTCTGAGGTTAGATAGCGTTTCCTCACAATTTGTGCCGAGGTCCCCCGCTGTACTGAAATATCTAAATGCTTTTACAAACTATGTCTATATTGGTCTTCAGATTTTTAGATATTCTTCCTCTTGAAGATACCTAACATTTAATGACCCAGACAAGGATGGAATGACAAAAACCTTAATCAGTACATGATTAATTATCCTTTCTCAACGTGGCCTTGAAAAGCACAAGTGGGCTGAACCAATGATAATTGCTGATTAACATTGTAATCTAAAAATCAAATGGACAAAAAAGTAGCTGGAAAGTTTAAAATTCAACTTTTTGTATTGATTTCTCCATCTACATAAAATTAGATTTACTCTGTGAATAAGGTGAGACACAGGCTGAGGATCACATGTAAAAAGAAAAAAAAAACATCCATGATGTATGTATCTGACAGATATAAAAATGATGTATATTTATTGCTTTATTTGTGCATGTGTGTGTGAGTTGGTGCTTGTTTGCACCATCATTGCAAGTGCACGGATATGTCTGTGCATCTGCTTGTAATATCCATACACTCATTCTGATAGAGAAACAAAGTGGTTCAGCTAGAGTACTTTATCTTTGCTCATAATTGACAGGGATCTGTATGAACACATGAATGAACTGTAATTCTGACAAGCTGAGGAGAAATTGCAAGCCTCTTGGCAGTATTGCATTTTCAATTATTTCTGCAAATCTAATTGCAACTACTGACAAAAAATTACAAACAAAACTTTCCCCAGGGAACAGTTGAGGGAGCAAAAAAGGTTTGCAGTTATGAACAATTTCCATGGTAATGGCATTGAAATAACCAAGATAAGCTAGTGTTTATAAATGCAATCTTTCTTCTTAAATTGTAGACATCTCAGCCATGAACACAAGAAGATAATGGGGATGATTGCCTTGTACATATCATATATCATTTCAATTCAAATGTGATACTTAAATTTTGATATTTGGAATATATATATATATATATATATATATATATATATATATATATATATATATATATATATATATATATATATATAAATATATATATATACATATATATGACTGATCATGTTTTGAATCAATTTAAGTAGAGAGGACAAAATGAGTGCATGTATGTGTGAGTTTGCATTTTAGGATACATCAGCTAAAGTGCTGCTGCCTGGTTCGCCTGAGGTGATCTTTCTTTGCAGAAACTAAGCCATTCAAATGTCAGAGCACTAGGGGAAGTTTTTTCACTACACATCTGATTACTGAAAATATCACTGCTGAGGGTTGAGTTGGCAGCACATTGTGACACAGTTCAACGACTATTCTGATACTTTTTCTCTTTTATTTAGACACATACACCCCTTTAAAACAAGTTCTAGGCCTTTGATATCTAAATTTAATCATGAAATATTACAATAATTTCATTTTAATTCTTTTGTAATCATTGACTTAAAGAAGAAAAAAAAAAGAAAACCTCTTGAGGCCAGGTGACCTTTTGGAGGTGGAATGTGATTTAATAAAAAAAATATCTCCTGGTGGCTATTTACTGATTTACTAGTTGGTTTTACTTTTTGTTTCCAAATCATGGTGCACTCACCAGGAATTATCATGTGTCATACAGCCCAAAATTCACTGCATGTTTTTGTTTCTTTGCTCTGTTATGTTTAGCTACCATTATTATTATTAAAATTATTATTATTATGATTATTATTATTATTTATTATTATTATTATTAGTAGTAGTAGTAGTAGTAGTAATATTATTATTATTATTATTTTACAAATCATCAGATTAATAAAATAGAAAAAACCATCAAGGAATATACTTTGACAATTGTTTGGTTTCCTAGATGTATTGAATAACTGATGGGTGTTAAGGAGGGTTTTAAAAACTCCTTTAAACTGGATGGCCGTCTTTGTGTAATGTATACTGAGATCATAAGCAAAAGGCCATGGTGGGATATCATAAGATTTATTTCTACTCCTCCCTTCTATGCATGAACTAAAAACATTACATCCTCACCCACCATTCCTACAGTGTGTGGGTATGTTTGATTTGCAGGTGGGGTGTTGTTTTATGCAGAGTGATTCATTTGCCAATGTGTACTGCATGTAACATGTAACAATTAGGAGTCTCAGTCTGGGGGTTTGGAAGAGTAGTACTCGTTGGGCGAACATATGATCTGAAATTTCCTCTAACAGTTTTTGTTTTATAAAACAGCCAAGCTGTCGCACTAAGCAGCATCATAACGATGGCAGTGATTCACTGTTTGTGTGCACTACAGAATGAGACATAAGTCCCACGTCAGATGATCTTCACATTCATATCAACAGAAACACATTTACACAGACGTACACAGCTTCAGATCACTTACCCACAAGAGAGGCTTTCTCTCTTTCTCTCTCTCACTCACACACACACACACACACACACAGAGCTTCTGCCCTGGAGATCTGAAAGTGATTCATAACTGGCGCAGTCACAGATTTAAAATCTAATCCAACCAGCATGAAATCTTCAAAGTCGACCTGCAACTCGAAGTATGTACAGATATCTCATGTAAAAAATATTGCCTGAGGCACCAGTTGGACCTTTTCTAAATTCATTCATACTGGCAGTGAATGAGAATCATTCCTATATTGATAAAATACTATTAAACTACATAATCGGCATGTCTCACAGCTAATTTATGTTTTATCCTGGGAACTGAAGTCTCCTAAATGGGATAAAGAACACTATTAAAAGTAGGAATGGAATTTAAATTTAAATTCAAAGCAGTTCACTGTGAGGCACAAATGCAACATTTACCGCATCTACAAACAAAAACTTGAAAACAGATTTATAGATGGATATAAGGTTGACTTTAGAATTGGTTAATTCGGAGAGGATAATCTCTGCTTAGTCTGCATTGTGATAATTTAAACTTACTTTATAAATAACAAAAAATCACTAATTAGCAAACTCAATCACTTTGTTGTATTTTTTCACAAGCAGACAGCATGGCAAAACTCTTAAGCTGTCACACGTAAAGAGAAAGTCCAATGTACAACCTATCAATAATCTAAGAACTCAGAGATTGAAGACTGTGTTCAATATTCATATTGACCTAATTGATATTCTCAAAGCTATTAATAAAAACAGCTCAAATAATGCTTGTTTGTACAAACAACATTTGTTAAAAAAGGCAAAAGTTTTAGTGATATCCTAAAAAGATAATGTATTTTTTAATTTAGTAGTTTAGGATCTCATTTTGCCAATAAGACCATGCAAATTATTTCTTGTGCATGGCTTTCAATATGACTTTCCTCTTCAGCTTTGTATGAAGTCAGTTTCTTTTACACTTTGAAAGTGGAAGCAAACTCATAGCAAAAACTCACAACTCACACAAATCAAAATTCCCATTTGATTGCCTGTTCATTTCATTAAACAAAAACAAATTAAGCAACAACTACCACACACACACACACACACACACACACACACACATATATATATATATATATATATGTTTTCGGTGGCATTAGTTTGTCTGTTTTATTTATTTATTTCAAAATCTGATTTAAGTGAAACACTAATGTCTATTTTGATCTGTAGGCTGTTTTAATGAAAAAAGAAAGTTAAGTAATTTCAGCTGATGTTTCATTTGTTTACACAGGTAGTTTTCTTTTAAGTTGACATCACATGCTATTAGGCTACTTCCTGTCTCTTAATGTCTGTCCTGAAATGACAGATGTTTTATGAGACCTCTTAACTTAAACTGTTGTCATCCACTGTCATTATAGAGAAATTATGGCATCATATGAGCATCATAGAGATAACGCAAAGTTCATCAAGTTAAGAGGCAATAAACAGTGATGTTCTTAATAAATTGTAATGAGGTGATATTTAAACAAAGTTTATTTTCAGTTACAATTATGCTAAAAAATGTATGAAAACAGTCACATGTTGGTAATTAAAGGACATATATTAGTGTGAATTTGCATTAACAACTATGTACAGGGAAATCTTCGTTAAAACGCAGACTGAATGTTTGTAATATTTTTGCTTACAATTTTCACCAAACTTTTACGAGGAAGTGTGGAAGTAATTAATAAGTCTTACAATGAATCTTCATTGAACATGGTTTAGCTTGGTGTTTAGTCTGAGTTTCAACACACTGCACAAGAACACTAAAACTATAGTTGCCAACCCAGCAGAGGTCGGTTAATACTTAGGAACATAATTCAAACACAAGTTTGTCAGTTTAGTTGAAAAAGCTAAATTGGCATGTATGATAGCATCATGGAACAGTGTTACACTGATCTCTTATACAAGGACATTATAAGTGCAGAGCTGAAAGGTTATAAATATTTAGGGCTGTCAAATGATTAAAATTTTTAATCAGATTAATCACAGCTTCCAAATGAATTAATCATGATTAATCACCATTCTCAAGTTTTTATATGCTTGAAATCTGCCTGATTTTACTGCATTGTATCAATAGAAAGAGCCAATGGTACAAATATTTAGTGTTAACTGACCTTCCCTTAGGTAAACATCAGATGCCCAATGGTCAGTAAATGCAGCATCTAATGCACTTCTATATGTTGTTCCAAATCATCTCTACCATGTTCTAGATCATAATTCAGAATTAATTTATTAACTTTTCACCAACTGTGTCCATGGTGATAATTTCTGTCATAAAACCACCAGATGTGCCGACTGAAGTCAAACAGCCAACATTGATGAAGAAACTCTGATTTACTGATGGCATGGATAAAAACATCTTTTTCCTTTTATCATTGAAGTGTTTGTGCAGCAGTGATAAAAGTCCTACAGCAGCATCACCCAAAGTAAACAACTGTTCATAAAATTGATCATAGGCTGTTTGTTTCATTAGTTTTTAATTCTCTTTTTTTACATTTGATGATCACCTTAGTTGTAATTATAAGTTCAATATTTCATAAAATGTAGACCTAAAAAAGGTCTAATTTGTGCCCCCATTTTCCTTGTCAGTCCCCTTGCCTGTCCTCCATCAGAATTTTTCTAGACCCGCCCTTTCATAGCGTTATAAACCCTTTCTACAGCTACTTTCTGTTGTCAGCTACATCCTTTCGTCAGTTAGAGAAGTGACCTGCCAACAACAATACTATTGGGTAAATATGTGATGGTGTGAACAATGAACCGCTAGTTTCCTCTTTCTCAGCTGAACGATAAACAAACGCTACAAAAGAAAAGCTGATCAGCTGATCACCAACAACCATCATGATTCACGTAACAACATGGGAGGGGAGGGAGGAAGGAGCTGCTGCACAAACAGAAAGGACCAGAGATCCCCTGGATTAGAAACGTTGGTGCAAAACGCAGGATAAGTTTAAAAATGAATGCGAGAAAAGTCCGGGTGTGGAACCCTCTCACCGGGAAAAGAGCGTGTGTTAAAACACCCTCAATCTCCATGAGGGAAACGTCCATGGGTTGCTCCATTAACACTGTGTTTATTCAGAAGTCTATCCATAGAGCCACCCGGATGATCTTTTCCATCGTGCTTCTCCATTTTAATGCAATTAATTATATAAATCAATTAATGCCATTTAACACATTATTTTTGACAGCCATAAAAATAATATAATCCTACATATTTTTTATGCTCTAACTGGTTTTAAATTCTTTTGGGACACTGATCTATTACATCCTGAGAAAGAGTTTAGTCCAGAGTTTATCAATGGCTCTGCACTTCAGTTTAGGTTGGCTGTCATTTAGCTGTCATCTCATCGCTATTTCATTCTAAACTAAAGTCTGGCCTCAAAAGGATTCATCTAAACCCCCGCCTTTGTCACTTTTCACTAAATTCCCCAGGGTGTGGCTGCTGGCCTTCAGCAGATCAAGATTGACTTCTCAATGGTCTACTAGCCAAGGCCATCTCTGTCACATCCAACATATAGAAAGACTTACACAAAGGAACAAAGGGAGAAAAAGATAAAGACTACATGAAAAATCCAGTTGCAGAGATGGAGATAGAAAATGCAGTTGAAGTGCTACAGAAAGACACAATAAAAAATATTAATGGGGAAAAGAAAATCACAGAAGAGAGTGAGAATCAGATGTCATAAGGAAGTTACACTGATTGCAGTTTGAGAAGGAATTATTCTGCTAAAGGGCTTTGATAGCAAATGGTACAAAAAGATATAACATAAAGAGCCTTTATAAAGGAAAGGGACAAAAGCTAATTTTAACTACAGAAAAATAGGAATAGTGAAAGACAAGTGTTAATTATTGAGGTAGAGAAATAGATTCTGCTGCACTGAATAAAGATACCTGTGGCAATGCTATCATCATCCAATGTCTGTGCTTAAATTGTGAGAGCACCCCCCTTCATCATTATTGAATAAGATGAACAAGGTTGGATGACAAAGCATAAAAATTTGAATATCATGAAAAGGTCAATATTTTTAGTCACTCATTTCATAAAGTGAAACCCATACACTATAGATTCATGATACATAAAGTGAAATATTTCAAGCTTTTAGTTCTTGAAATTTTGATGATTGTGGCTTACAGATCATGAAAACCCAAAAATACCTTGTCTCAGAAAATTAGAATATTACCTAAGATCAATAAAAAAAGGATATTTTAAACAGAAACGTCAGGCTTCTGGAAATTATGTTCATTCCTATGCACTCAACACTTAGGTTAGGCCTCCTTTTTGTTTGAATTACTGCATCCATGCTGCATGGCGTGGAGGCAACCAGGCTGTGGCACTGTTCGGGTATAATGGAAGCCCAGGTTGCTGTTATAGCGGTCTTCAGGTTATCTGCATTGTTGGGTCTGGTGCCTCCCATCTTCCTCTTAACAATACCCCATAAATTTGCTATGGGGTTCAGGTTAGGCGAGTGTGTGGGCTCATCAAGCATCGTAGTCATTGAACCAGCTTTTAGTACCTTTTGGCAGTGTAGGCAGGTGTCAGGTCCTAATTTACATCCATCTGAAAAGAGGGCTGTGGACCACTGAGCAACAGCCCAGTTCTTTTTTAAGATGTTTCGGATGTTGTCTGTGGTTCAGGAGTGGCTTGACACGAGGGATGGGAAATTTGTAGCCCATGTCTACAATTTGTTTGTGCGCAGTGGATCTTGGTGTGCAGCCCCGGTCCACTCCTTGTGAAGCTCACCTAAATTCTTGAATGGATTTTTTCTGACAATCCTCTCCAGGCTGTACCTATCCTTTTTGCTGGTGCACCTTTTCCTAGCATACTTTTTCCTTCCACTCAATTATTTATGAATGTGCCTCGATACAGGACTCTGTGAACAACAGCAATGAACTTTTGGGGCTTAACCTTTTTGCTGAGTGCGTTTATGACTTCTGGACTGTGAACTCAGGAGTCTTTCTCATGATTGTGTAACCTACTGACCCAGACTGAGAAACCATTTAAAGGCTTGGGAAACCGCCGCAGCTGTTTTGAAGTAATTGATTGATTGATTTCTGGAACCGAAAGATAAAAAGGCATCCCAAAGGATAACATGCTAAAATACAAAACTTGTTTCCAGCTTGGTCCTTGGTGTTCAAAACAAAAACAACACTACATAGAGTAAAAAATCACACATATACATTATATAAACAAGTCACATAACATAAAGAGAAAACAGCAGTAAAAGCCCATCACACTTCATTAAACAACCTTTCAGAACTTTCCAACACTGAACTTTTTTCACAAAATTCTAATTTTCTGAGACACTGAATTTGAAAAGTCACAATCAATACAATTAAGAAGAAAAAAAGGCTTAAAATATTTGACTCTATATGTAAGGAATCTATTTAATATATAGGTTTCACCTTTTAAAATGAGTGAGAAAAAATATTAACCTTTTTTGTGATATTCCAATTTTTTAAAATGTACCTGTATGGTTCCAAGTTAACTGTAGTAGGACAGTCTTTACAATTAAATGAAGAATGAACAAACATAGAACCCTTTTAGTTTCCCAGCACGGTCAAAATGGTTAGTTTTAAGTATCATGGTCCAAACTAATTACTTTATTTCCCCCTCCATCTTCCCCCCACTGTATAATTGACCAAATAAGCAAGTCCTTTATAACCTGGCAGCAAATGTCAAAACCAGAGTACTGCTTAAATAAATAATTAGTGTCACGAGGCTGTTAATCAGAAAAGCAGATGTCAGTTCAATACCATTCACCTTTCCCTGAGTAATCTTAAATGTAAAGTGATCACTCTTTAATTGTTTTACTTTATATATTGACTTCAGAACCACCTCACCTCATTGTTTCGTCTGACTGTCATTCAGAGTCAATGCATGTTAAGCCACTGGAATGCTATTTATTAGAGGCTGCAGAAAAAAATACCAGGCAGACATTTGAAGTAATTTTTTACAGCCCTCATGCATTAGGAAACTAAACGTAAAAAATCCCATATTATACATTTTTTCAACAATTTCATGTAAGTGTCAGAGGTCCAACAACATTGTTTTCATTGCGTATTACCCCAAATTCAGCCTTTGTCCTTAATTTCAGCCAATCCAAAACTGGCTCTAATGAGTTCTACGGAGAACGGGCTGTTTCTGAATGGTGCCTGTCCACGCCTCTCTCTGGGAGAGAATCTGGCTTTCACTGGCGCCCACTCTTTCATTTTAGAGGGCAGGTTCAGCTAGCCGAGATGGTAGGTCAATGGCAGTATCCACTAACAGGGGTCGTTGTTATTTCCTTTTGTGAGGTCACAAAGGGAAAGATCTCAGACTCACCCATTTGAGCACACATTCACTAAAAAGTGGAGCAAGCAATTGAGAGAGTTTTGGGTCTCATACACAGGCTATGAGGACACATATGACTGTTAGAAAACCTTTAAAAAGTGAATTTTGCATAATATGGGACCTTTAAAACTTATTAGCAGGACCAAATGATAAAAATGCTGATCACAAGGTTGTAATGTTAGTGGGTGTTTTAGGCATTTTCATGACATGGTGAGCAGGGAGCATGCTTGATTGACATCTCCTGATTGACCCCATTACTCATCAGACCAAGGTGAGAGCCGACACAGAAGTGGAATATGTGATCAGTGCAGATTATTTCTCTTTTGTTCTCTCTAATTTTGTGTAGCCAAGGGACAAAACAGTTTAATCTGAGCTCTGTTCCTCATAACTTTTGAAAAAAGGGTAAAATGAGATATCAGCTTTTGTAGATCATGCGCTCTCTGTGCTTTTCTAGCTAGCCAATGACCAATCAAATCAAGCAGATCCAGGCATAGAGATACAATGAAGATCAGAAGCCTGGTCATCAGTACAGTTCAGCATTGCCTAAATGTTCCAGTAGATCAACATTTACATAAGTATCACCAAAATAGCACCAAAAAAAAAAAAAAAAAAAAAATCAGTACAGAACAATATTACCAACAGTTTAAGAGTATTTTTTATCTAAGCCTGAGCAAAAAGTATAATAAAAACAAAAGAAGCTTAAACAAACAAACAAAAAAAAAAAACAGAAGCACTCAGATTGCTCAGATCTCTAAAAGCAAAATTATCTCTATCTCCCCAAGGGCAGGTACAAACCTAAATAACAACTCTGTGGTCACGTGACCATAAACAGCATGCCTTTGAAACCAAACCCCACATCATTCCAGCATCTGTGTTAAAGTGTGCAAATTGTTCTCATAGTTTTCAGTTTTCCATTGGTTTTTGATAAAGAATTATCCATAAGGTCATACAGTTATATTGATACCCGCAGTGTCAAGGCTAGAAAAGATATGGGGTGAAGCTAGTGGCTGTAGGACTGTTATGTCTGTGTGCCGCCACATTGTGAAGGAGCTGCTAACAAGAAACATTGAGAACATCACAATGTTACAGATACTTTTTGTAACAAAGTACAGCATTGTTCCTGGATGTTCACACCTCCCCTGCACCTGCAAAGAATCCTTTAAAAAAATTCCTGAATACAGGTGGTGATCCAGATCACCCACCAGCAATTGCCTCCAATCTCCATATGCATTTTTGGTCAGTGATAAACCATTCCTTGTCTTGTGCCAGTTTATTGAAATACCCTATATGCATGTAGATGGGCCCTTATCTCATAATTAAGACAGTTTGGCTCTGGTATAAACCTAGCAGAGCTCTTAGATCCAAAGACTCTGGTCAACTAGTCCAGGCCAGAGTCCAGACTAAACATGGAGAAGCAGCATTTAGCTGTTATGCTGCAAACAAATGGAACAAACTGCCAGTGGAGATTAAACTTTCCCCAAATGTAGACATTTTTAAATCCAGGTTAAAACATTTCTTTTCTCATGTGCCTATGCATGAAATCTGCACGATCACTTTTTAACTTATCTTTTTATTAATTTAATGTAATTCATGAATTTTATTGTGATTCGTGCTGTGTGTTGCTGCCTTTTACTATTTCTTAATATCTGTAATGTCTTTGTTTTATGTAAAGCACTTTGAATTGTCCTGTACATGAAATGTGCTATACAAAATAAACTGCCTTGGTATGTAAGAAAATGTTAAAGATATGGGTTGGTATTACAACATATTAAGGATTAACTACCAAAATCTTTATGAGCTGAAGTTTGAAGAATAAAAACCTTCAACCTCCAAAGATTGTTGTATTTTTCTAAAATAAGTATTTTTCTCAAGCAGGTGTACAAGAAATCTTAGAATAGATATATTCCATTGAAGGAAGGCACACGACAGATACTGAAACATTATTCTAAAAAATACAGTAAATAAACCAGTAAGTGACATTGTATCTGTGTCATGATCTGTGGGTTTTATTTAGGTTTTTATAGTCTTGTCATGTTTAGCTCTGTTTTCTGTTTTCTTTCATAGTTCTTTGCGCTGTGTATTCTGTTGTAGTTTCTGCTTCCTGTTCATCAGTACACCTGGTTTGATTTGCTCATTCACCTGTTTCTCATTAGTCCATCTGTGTATATGTACCCCTTGGTTTCATTTTCATCTCTTTTCACCTTGCACCAGTTCATTGTAGACTTGATGGCCTGTAATCTTAACATCACATAGTCTTCACGCCATGTTTTGTCCATAAAGTTTAGTTTAGTTTTTTGTTATTTAAACCTTGTTACTGCACCTGTCTGCCTTTTGCCTCGTAAGCCTGCACTTCCTGTCATCCACGTCTCAACCCTGACAATCTGAGTAATTCTGCACACCACTAGCTGCCTAATTGTGCACATTTATATATTCCTGTAACAATGGTGAAATATATTTTTGTTGAACAATCATGTTAGACATCCAAATAAACTGAGAGTACTGCCAGTGTTTAACAGTAGAATAAATTTTGAACAATCCTGGGCAATGGTAAATAATTTTGCTTTGTTTATACAGCACTGAGGCTTCATGAACTCCATTGGCGTTGTGGTCAGGGGGTCTTCATCTTCATTCTCCCAGTGCATTAACATAAATCATATCTAAGGCACTGAATGGCCTGAAAACATTTTTATTCATCTATCTATGCAATCAGCTGACTCGCATGTTTCAGGCACACAATGTAGGACTTTAATGCAGAATCCTAAAATATGAGGGGAAAAGTTTACAGTGTTGCAGGTTGTTTTTATACAATTTTGTTTTTTGGTATACACTACCGTTCAAAAGTTTGGGGTCACTTCCCTATTGAATCCCATGGCAAAGTGACCCCAAACTTTTGAACGGTAGTGTATGTGCTATGTGTGTGTTTGTGTATAAGTGTGATGAGTGTGCATGTGGGAGTAAGAGAGAGCAGGATCAGGTGTGTGTTTGTGAAATGTTATATGTTTGAGTGTGTAAATGTTTGTGATTTTAGAGGTCCAAGAGGCATCCTAACCAGATGTCAACACTCCCCCCATAAAAAAAGTACATTATACAAGCTTTACAGCCATAATCACCGGGACACATTATGCATATTTGGGTTGCTTACTGTATATCCACAAAGCTACACAAAACTGAAGAGTTCTCAAATATTTTTTTCATGTTTTTCCTTTCTTTTAATATAAAATTTGTGCCAGTGTATAATAATTATGTTTGATTAGTGCTAATTTGTTTTTTCATAAACATCCTTGGGGCTCCAACTTAAGTTCTGTTTGTTGCCCTGCACCAGCTGTGTGTGATGTAACCTTGTATGTGGTAAGAACAGCCTTGAGAAGTGATATTTGATAACCTGTAGACGTAGTTTGACAAAAGTTTTAATTACAGGTTTGACCTGACACACAGACAGAACATTCCACTTTAAAAGATGTATGATAATTGGTACATGTGACCAAAGCTTCTGGTATAATCACACCTGTAGCCTAACAATGACTTTTCCATTGTCAGCTTAGAGGTAAAGCTGAGATTCTGTCCCATTAATAATATTTACTTCCATTACTTTGAATAAAGTCTCAACTCAAGGTGGCAGTCATGATTTTTTGTTATTTTTTTATTTTCCTATTATTTCATATGACTATTTACAGGATACAATTAGGTTTAGATTATTTAATGTAATTGCAATTATTGACATTTGTTATTTTTCTTTCACTTTAAATCTGTCTTTAAACCACCCATTTCCTCTACATCTAAACCTGACCACTGCTCTTCATCATTCATTTTTCTTTTAAGACCTCTCTCTGGGAAAATAAAAAACGTTCTAATAAATGTAAGATTTCTTGTAGTGTTGTAACTCACATACATACTGATACTTGTTTAATTTAAATGAAATTCCCTGCACTGTTTAAACTTACAAAACACACAACAGGCAGCCGTCTAAGCACTACCATGCATCCATCTATCTGTTGATCCCCCACAGCTAAACATCTGATTATGCATCCATCTCAGTCACTGATATAATCTTTGTACACCTCTGTTTTTCTCCACATATACAATTTATCTTTAACCTACTCATCCAACGCTTCAGCTACCTTTCAAGAACCTACCTGCTTGTATTCAGGCACTTGCACTTTAATTTACACATCTTCAACTGTTAAAATGGCTTAACTACCAAATGAAGCATACAAATATTCTGTTGTTAGTTGTAAGAGTAAGTTTGGTTCTGCAGGTATTTATCCAGATATTTTAAACTAGCAGCTGAAATTATTTTCATTCAATTTCCGCTTTAATTTACCAAAACAAACCCCTTTTTTTAACCGCTGTTTTCAAGATGTATTTTGTGTTTCTGTGCAACATAAATTCTGTAGAATGTTTGTCACCCCGTTACATTTGCCTTAACAGAGTTTGCTTCCTTCTGTACTTCCACGCAGTAAACTGTACTTCATTAGAGAATTATTTAATATAGAGCCCTGTAATGCATGTATAGTTTACTCTTCTCATTGAGTCCTACCGCAGGCCCCTCCCCCGTCCAAAAGAACACACAAAAGTGTCACATCCCCAGGCTTGAGGCCTGTGTATGTGTGTATGTAAATGCTGCTGCTCGGTTGCAACCCTGCAACTGGCTGTGGATCCGACAGTGACCTCCCTACTCTTCCGCCTCCCTGATGATTGGTCCCCTCCAGACCAGCTTACCTTCGGTGGGACCAACCTCTGAAACCCGATTGGACGACTGAATTACTGCACTTCCTCACGAACAGCCAACCAGCAGGACACCAGACCTTTAAAAAGGAGGAAGCGCCGGCAATCAGGGCAGTTGTGTACCATTAGGCCCACAGCTCGCCAACTGGGATTGCATATTGTAGTGGCAGGTCTGAGTAAACTGTGTGGTTGTTGGGAGAGCATTTAGATTCCCTTAGTTTAGTTACATGATTGTGTTTTGGTTGAGATTATTGAAAATATTCAGTTTCATCGTGTGTGAGTAGCTTTTAAAGTAAGTATTATAGCTGAGTTTTGTTTTTAGTTTGAATAGCATTTTGGTTTGTAATGTAGGCTACCGTTTGGTACTGAATCTTTGTTTGGTTTGTGCGAAAAGCTCTATTTTTGGTCAATTTGAGATTTTTGGTTCATATAGTATTTTCCAGAGTAGCTTTCCAAGTGTGTAGTAACATTGTGTGTTGTGTAAGTGATACTGTAATAGGACATAATGTGTAATATTATTCTGAGATGCTGTAAAAGTGTCAGTATTTAAGTTGTTATTGACACAAGGTTTTGGACTAGATAAGTGCTCAACTTTCTATTCTATTCTACAGTCATTTAGCAGACGCTTTTATCCAAAGCGACTTACATTTGAGAATAAGAACAACACAAGCATGAATTCAAACAAGATGGGACATCCTAATTAAGTGATAGTCAGACTGCTTTGAGTCCAGTTGGACCCAGGTGCTGTCATGTAGTGCTAGAGGCAGTGCATATAATTTTTTTTTTTAAGTCATTTTGTTTAAATACAAGTTAACGATTTCATCACACAATATCAACTTGGGCATAAGTGCACACAGCTTTTTCAGTACTTGGTTGAGCCAAAGAGCTGGACAAATCTTTCTAACTCATTCTGTTGCATAAAATAGTTAAGCTAAGTGTGGAAATGCTCCTTAAACAACTGAGTCTTTAGCTTGCTCTTAAAAGTGGATAAGGACTCTACGGATCGAAAAGAGTTTGGTAGATCGTTCCACCACCGGGGAACAACAGAGGAGCAGAGTCTAGCTACTGATTTTGCGCCACACTGTGGTGGGAGCACCCTTTTCAAACTTTGAAAGCTTGTTTTTTTTTTGTTTTTTTTTTTTTGTTACAAATATTTACTTTAAATTTTTAGTTGAGGGGAAAAAAAAGTTAGGTTATAATGTCCGTTAATTAAGAGTCTGGCAAAAAACATTTAAAAAGTTAAAATGAATGTAATATGATGTTGAATCTTAATTAGAGAACATCAGGACCTTTTGGTTAAATGTCACTTTAACTTTATGTCTGTTCATTTTGGGTCAAATTTTCTATTTCTTTTTCTACTGTTATGAATTGAACTGCTATGAGACATTACTAGAGCTTGAGTTTACAATATTAATGTCTGTGTCTATTGTTTGATTCAGTCTTCCACTAAGATCCAAAGAGTCAAGGACCAAGGTTGTACAAATCCCAAAAGATGCAGAAAGTATTGCCATAATGCCAGACGGTTCCACATTGTTCTGCAGACTTGTCCACTTTTCGACTCCTACATAGGGCCAAACATAGCTGAGGTTTTACAAGCAACTGTAACTGACTGGGAGCTTAAAAATCCAAACCATAACATCGCTAGTGTGACTGAAAATGCACGTCATATGGAAGTGGTCATGCGAGAGGCAGGATTCAAGCTGCACTTTAAGTGCTTTGCACACACTATGAAACTTGCAACCCAAGCCAGCCTCGGTGTTTCCCGTGTCACTTGTTTGCTCAGATAGGTGAGACCCGTGGCTGCAATTTTTTCATCAGAGTTCAACAGCTACCGTGGTGTTAATGTCTAAGCAGAAGCAGATACCATCACACAAGTTAGCCATGGACGTTATGACTCGATGGAACAGCACTTTTTATATGTTGGCATGTTACCTCGAGCAGCAAGCTGCCATAGCAGCAGCTCTCTCCAGCCCAGAGATAAGGCAAAACATGCAAAACACGGACAGCTCTGGGGCGTCGGGTCTCCCCCCGCTCCTGGGGGTGGGGGGTCTGCCGCTGCTGGGGGGGGGCTGGGCCCATCCGGATGTGCCGTGCCGGGGGCTGGTTGGTCCGTGCCCTGGTGCTTGGTCGCAGCCCCAGAACCTGGGTGGGGGTGTGTGTGTATATAGGTGGGTGTGTGTGTGTGTGTGTCTGTAGGTATGCTTGTGTGTGGGTGGGTGTAGAGGGATGTGTGTGCTGTACGTGTGTGTAGGTGTGTATGAAGGTCTGGGTGTGTGCGTCTATGTGTGTGTGTGTGAGGGGTGTGCGGGTGTATGTGTGGAGGTCTATGTGGGATGTGTGTGTGTGTGAAGGTGTGTATATGTGAGTGTGTGCATGTGGAGGTCGATGTGTGTGTGGAGGAGTGAAGGTGTGGGTGGAGGCGTGAGTATGTATGGAGGTGTTTGTGTGTATATGCAGGTATGTATGTGAGTGTGTGTGTAGTGGTGTATGTGTATGGAGGGGTATGAGAGTGTGTGTGTATGTGGGCGTGTGTGTATGAAAGTTTCCATGTGTGTGTATGGAGGCACCGGTGTGTGTGTTTATAGGTATGTGCCTGAGGTGTGTGGGTGGAGGTATGTGCACGTATTGAGGTGTTTGTGTATAGAGGTGTGTGAGAGGGTGTGTGAGTGGCTGGAGGGGAAAAAAAAAAAAAAAAAAAGAAGGGTGTGTGTGTTTGCAGGGGTTAGGACGTGTCCTCTGGGGGGCGCCCTGGCCGGGTGTCGGGGGCATGGGCCTGGGGTTCCCTTCCTTCGCCTCGCCCCCCTCCCACTCAGAAAGAGGAAAGTGGCCCCTTGGGCTGGTGGCTGGCCCCTGGGGGGGTTCGTGGCGTGCCTGGGTTGGGTGGCTGCTCCGGGCCTGTGACGCCCTTCGGGGCCGGCGGAGGACGGGGGCGCCCTGAGCCGCTGGCGGGTCGTCTTCCAGGGGGGAGGTCTACTCCTCTCTGGACCTACATCTCCTGACCCCTCCCCTCCCCCACTCTTCACTACATACACAGGTAGGGCTGTGGGAGGTGTGCTTGTTGCGCTGGGCGGGGCAGGGGGGTCATCATCATCATGGTGGCCCCATTGCTTCGCCAAGCGGCAGCATGCCTCCCAGCTTTTAATTCCACTTAGTCACTGAGCACAAATAACATTTGCAACATACAAACACGTTTTGGGGGGCAGAACATGCGAGGTCAGGTGGGTGGGACTGCTCAGGTGGCCCCACCCCCTCCTAAATGCAGTTACTTCCCCCCAATTTTAACTCTTTTTTTTTTAATTGCAAACAGCACATAATATATTCCCTCACTAGTGGGGGAGGGAAGGGGGATGGGGTCTTTAGGCGCCCCTGTCTCCATGGATGGCCCGGGGCGGGGCGGGCCGGGTGGCCTGTCGCATTGGCCCGGGGCGTGGGCGGGCTGTCCCGGGGGATTCTGGCTGCTGGCCCTGGGGGGAAGGTGCTGTTTTGGGGGTGGGGAGTGGGGGGCTGGGGCGGGGTGGGGGGGTGGGGGCCTGGCTCATGTCTCCTCGCCTTCTGGCTGAGGCTGTCCCCCCGGGACATAAGGTGGCGGGAGGATGATGGTGAAAGGATGGTGTTTGTGTGGGAGGAAGGTGTATGTGAGGGAGGATGGTGTATGGGTAGGAGAATGGTGTGAGGATGGGTAGTGGAAGGATAGTGTGTGTATGTGTGGGAGGATGGGGTATGTGTGGGAGGATGAATGGTGGAAGGATGATGTATGTGTGGGAGGATGGGGTATGTGTGGGAGGATGGATGGC
Source organism: Melanotaenia boesemani (assembly GCF_017639745.1). NCBI lineage: Eukaryota > Metazoa > Chordata > Actinopteri > Atheriniformes > Melanotaeniidae > Melanotaenia > Melanotaenia boesemani. The sequence goes on from NC_055685.1 coordinate 25,098,143, forward strand.
GGAAGGATGGTGTGTGTGTGGGAGGATGGATGGTGTATGAGAGGGAGGATGGTGTATGTGTAGGAGAATGGTGTATGTGTGGGAGGATGGGTAGTGGAAGGATAGTGTGTGTGTGTGTGGGAGAATGGGGTATGTGAAGGTGGATGTATGGTGTAGAAGAGGGAGGATGGTGTATGTGTGGGAGAATGGTGTATGTGTGGGAGGATGGGTAGTGGAAGGATAGTGTGTGTGTGTGTGGGAGGATGGGGTATGTGAAGGTGGATGTATGGTGTATGAGAGGGAGGATGGTGTATGTGTGGGAGGATGAATGGTGGAAGGATGATGTATGTGTGGGAGGATGGGGTATGTGTGGGAGAATGTATGGTGGAAGGATGGTGTGTGTGTGGGAGGATGGATGGTGGAAGGATGGTGTGTGTGTGTGGGAGGAAAGAGTATGTGAGGGATGGATGGTGTATGCATGGGAGGATGAATGGAGGAGTGGAAGGAGAGTGTGTGTGTGTGTGATTGTTTGTGTGTGTGTTGGTCTGGGGGGGGGCAGGATTGGTTCTCGGGGTGTGCGGCTGGGCACTGGGGTGTGGGGCTGGCCTCTGGCGGTGGCCGTCTGGGCGGGCCGGGTCCCCCCGGGTGGCGTGCTAGCCCTTGGCCTGTGGGGGTGGGGGGTGTCCCTGCGCTCCTGGGCCCGGGCCCTCTGCCCCGTCTGTCCCGGGCGGCCGGTGCTCGGGGGGGGTCGGGGACTGCTGGCCTCGGCCTGCCGGGGCCGGTGCCCTGTGTCCGCGGGGGGGCTCCTGCTGGGGTCTCCTGCTGCTGTCTTCCTGGGCGGGCGAGTGGTCGTCTCTGTGGACCGGTCGGGGTCTGTTGCCTACGGGGGGGCTGGTGGCCTGGGTCTCGGGACCACTGGCCTGACTCTGGCCTCTGTTCAGGTGAGGTGGCATCTGCATGATCACTCTGCATGGTCACTCCTTCCTGAACGTCTCCACTCCGTACATTCGGTATGTTGACACAGTCTCTGCGTCGCCGTGTGGCCGAGCCCTCCAGCACATCCACACAGGTTTCTCTGCGCGTGTTCTTGAATACAGCAGTTTCACTTATATCTATTATCATATTTTTTTTTTTTTTTCCTTCAATATACCTTTTCTCTCTATTCTTATAATTATTCTTAAAATTTTATTATTATTTCTGTTATTATTATTATTATTATTACTCTTATTATTATTATTATTACTATTACTATTATTATTATTATTATTGTGATTATTATTATTGTTACTATTATCAACTAGTTGTGTAATGACCTACTGGCTAGGATGATCTTAGCTATATATGTTGTAAGTAGTATGGATTACATGGTTTTTTGTATGATGTCTGAAGTCCCCACCTGCATTCCCCACACCCTTTCTGTCCCTCTCTCCCCCCTCCCTCTTCTCTCTCCTTTCTTTTCTCTCTCTCTCTCTCTGTCCCCTCCGGTCGAGTCCAGCATTAAGAGTTTGATTTAATAAAGTTTTTCATATCATCAAGAGGGACTTTATACATGTAGTATAAATCCCTGCTTGATAGAGTAAAATTGCCCGGCACCAGACGGCAGCCAGACATTCATTCTGTTTGCAACGATGCTGGACAAGACAGGTGAAAAAGAAAAAAAAAAAAAAAAAAAAAAAAACACGGACAGCTGCCATATGAAGAGATGCCGAAGACCTTGTAAGCTGCTTCATCCTTTGAAGACAGCCATCAATGTTGTGTGAGGGGAAACGTCCCCACAGTGTCTCTCATTGTGCCACTGAAAGCATCGTTGAACAAAGCATGACACCAAATAATGCTGATTCCGTGACCATGGTCAACACAACGACGGATATCTTCAGGAATACTGCAACAGATCCAGCGGATACAACTATCTGCTGGAGTACAAAGCAATGGATCCAAGGATCTGGATTCTACCTGAGCTAGACCATGACTAGTGTGAGGCTTCCTGAGGGTACAGAACAAAGTGAAGCAGTTGCAGCAAGATCAGGTATATATGAATCACTTTTAATTATTTTCCATCTTTTTTTAACACTACATTTATGCAATTTATGTTCCCATTGACAACTGAAAATTTATAATAGATTCATGCAGTGTGTGTGTGTGTGCTAGAAACATGAGAGCACCTGAGTGAGTGTGTGTTGAGAGGGAGAAGAGAGCTGCTGGTAATTAAATTTAACACCAGTGTTTCATCTGTTTAAAGACCAAAGCTGAGGAAAAGGGAGAAGAAGCAGCAGGTGGAGCACACTGTCCCACACCTGGAAGAGAGGAGGCTGTGAGAGCTGAGCCTGAAACGACAGAACCTGCTCCCAAAAACACAGCACTTGAAGTCCTGCTAGGGTATTTGTTCTCTGCTGAGCAAGAGCCACCCAACAGGTCAGAACAGGCTGAGAGGGAAACTGAAGACTGCAGAAAAGAGGCCTCTATCCCTCTAAGTATCTGCCCTCTGAAGTGGTGGCAGGAAAACTGCTCCAAATATACTTTTGCTTTCTCACCTTGCCAAATCATACTATTCTGTTCCTGCTACTTCTGCTTTAAGTGAGTGTGTCGTCTCAGCTGCAGGAGACATAGTTAGTACCCAAATGTCTTAACTGCTGCCAGAAAATGAACATGCTCATATTCATGAAAAAGAACATGACCTTAGGCTAGGCTGTGTAGGTTTAGCATATTGTATCATGCTTGAGAAAAAAAAAATGGTCTCCATTTGCATTTTTTTTTTTTGCACTCTGTAATAACAGAGCAGTACTTTGGCTACAGTTTTGCACATATTGCTTGCACTTAAAAAAAAAAAAAAGAATGTTATTATTATTTTGTGTGTGTGTGTGGAAAGAAGTTCAACAGTTAAAAGCTCATGCTTAGGTCATGTCTGGATGCAAGTTATAAAACATTTCAAAACGCACCGGCATTGCTTTGTGAACATGAAATACAAGTCTATTTATTCTGTCATGTTTTTGTCATTTTAGATTTCTTAAAATTAATATGCAGATATCGTCTCATTCTCTGAACCCATTATTGTGTATTGTCTCATATTCTTTAGAAATACAAACAAATGAAAAAAACAAAACAAAAATTAAAACTCTTTTTCAGTCAAACTCAATGAGCTTTAGACGTCAAACTAAACATACAAAACATGTTGGACAAACACAAAAAAGGCAAATATTTTTCTTTCTTGGTCTTTCAGGACATAATATATGCCTAAACTGAGATGCAACCCCTTGTGTCTAATGCAAATGGGTGATTAGGAACATGATGAAAGATAATTTAAGAATATTTACATAATGTTGTAAATTATATACAGAAGCCAAATGCAAGGCAGAAAATGTGTGGCCATGCAACTGACTGTTAATACAGACTTAATTTAAGCAGTTTATACAGAGAGAGGTTCATTATATTAATAACACGATATCTTGAATTTTATGTACATAATCAATTCTTGTTTTCCAAACCTGTCAGATATGACAGTGATTAAAAGATGAGCACACTTCAACTATCAACTTTGATTAACAGAAGAACAAAGTCATTCAAATTATGCCATTTATTACATTTAAGCTTATGAAAAAAATTCTCAAAACTTTAAAGGAAGATATTATCTGAGTCTTATGATCTGGCCTCAGTGGATTTCCCAAGCAAGTCATGTTCTGGTGAAACAATGTTTTCACCCAAAAAGAAGCACATGTGAAAATGGACACAGCTTCAGCTATGTTTTTAAATGTCTCTCTCTCCCCATCTCAGGCAGTGTGACAGTAGTGTGAAAAGCTTTGGAGTGTGACATGTTTGTCTTTAAATCTGACTGTGTACCAACTGGAGACGGCCAGGGAAGATGACATGGTGGCCAAAACCTGTTGTAGATCACAGTACGTGTCTATGTTTGTAGGTTGAGGTAGTAGGTGGGGGATGAGGAAACAGTAAAAGGTTTAAACTAGGGCTGTCAAATGATTTCATTTTTATCAGATTAATCACAGCTTACAAAAGAATTAACCATGATTAATTACCATTTGCGAAATTCGCCTGTTTTTACTGTATTGTATCAACAAAAAGAGCCAATGCATACAAATATTTACTTTTAACTGACCTTCCCTTGGGTAAACATCAGATCAGTCAGAAATGCACCATGTAATGAATTTATATTGTTCTGCGTCATCTCTACCATGTTCTGGATCATAATGCAGAATTCATCCAGCATCATTTCACCAACCGTCTACACATTATCACATGGTGATAATATCTGCCATAAAACCACCAGATGTTGACAAATGAAGTTAAACAGTTGATACTGATGAAGAAACCCTGATAAAATGGAATATCATTTGTGCCCCTCTTTTACTGGCCAGTGCCCCTGCCTGGGCCCCCATCAACACTTTTTTAGACCCACCCCTGTGTAGCTGGAGTATAAATCCTTTCTACCACCTGTCAGCTACTTTGTTAGAGAAGGGTCCTGCCAAATACAATAGTTTGGGTAAATATGTGCTGGTGTGAACCATGAACCGCAAATTTCCTTCTCATCTGAACAATAAACAAATGCTACAAGAGAGACGGTACTAGCGACAGAAAAGCCGACCAGCTGATCACTGTCAGGCGTCATGATTCATGGAACAACAGGAAATGCAGCTACAGAGAAGTCCAGAGAGCCACTAGACCAGCCATGTTTGTGCACAAGGCAGATAAAAAAAGAAAGAAAAAACAGTGCAGGTGTGGACCCCCTCTCAATGAGATAAGTGTGGGTGTTAAAACAGCATAATCCTCCACGGGGACAACGCCCATGTGTTGTTCCATCAATGTTCTTTTTATTCTCAAACCCATTTATAGAGTCAGTAGGCGTATCATTTCCATCTTGCATCTTGGGCTTCTTATGCCATACATGTGTTAATTGTATAAAAATAATAACACAATTAATTATACAAATTATTTACTGTCATCAACACATTATTTTTGACAGCCCTAGTTTAAACATCAGTTATATTCTTATAACTGTTGAAACTGGTTAGTATAAAGAAGAAGAAAATTAGGCTCATTGATTGGCCAGAACCAAAAAAAAAGGCTTGTTTACTGCAAACAAATAATGGAGCAACAGCAAACTTATGCAGTCTTAGGGTAACTGTTTTTCCTTTGTGTGTTGATATGTAATACAGTTTTCAGCCTAATCGATCCAGTCTAAGGAGCAGAAGAGGCAGTGAACTGTCTGACATGTTGTGCTTCAACATGTTGTGTTTTACTTCCTCTCTTTGGTCCACTAGCTGGTCTGTTTGCATTCACACTGCAAGCGAACCCCACCAGCATTCACTTGCAGGTGAACTGAGAACCCCAGTTTTCAAGTAGACCAGAGTTCAAATCCATGTTCACACTGCTCCAAGCGAACCATCTGATCTGTGGACATGGACCAAGGTTTGTTTAAAGTAGACCAAACAGTGCCAGTAAATGTGATTATGTAACCCATTTTAATAAAAAATATTGATTTAATTATGCTGAGAAATGATAAAAGGTTTGAACTTGTAGGACTAATTTTGCTATCCACTGACTATTAATAAGTAGTTTGTGAAGTTTAATTTTAGATAATACTATGGCCATATAGGTGTCATAATATTAAGAACTGCATAGGTTTAAAACAACATTGTAGATGACAGAGGGAGGTGTACGATAATACGCTGTTCACTCATTCTGAAATCTTTCTTAAACTGAACAAAAAAAATAAGAAATAGTTGGGTGTCTGATAGAGTTGGCTATAGTGAAATAATTTGCTTTTCAGTTAGGCTTCCACCTTAAACAAATAAAACTTTTTTTTATTGTTTTGTTGTTCTTTTTAGGCTTCTTAGGATTCAGAGATCCTTTTCAGTCATCCTCATAAACATACAGTTTATCGGCCATATCGCACAACCCTGGTGTTAAAATGATAGTAATTTTCATTTTCAAATCAGAAAGTCAATTATTTTTGTTTTATCTGCTAAACTTAATTCAGCTGAAGCAAGTCGATTTTTGTTGCTCTGAACTGGAAATGACCATTTTCGCCACTTTGCTCAACCTTTTTGGTGAATTAGCTGTTCTGAGAATATCTGAGGATCTGATTATTAATATTACTTTTACTAATTCTTTCCTCTGCTTTTCCTTCATTCCTCTTATCGTCAGATTACTCTCATCTAAACAAGTGAGTGAACGAGACTTGTATGAGTTTCATAAAGGTTTCCTCTCTAATTTCTCATTTCTGACATTTTAATCTGCTTGCTTAGTTGCTTTCTTAGACCTTTTTTTACCTTATTTCTTTTTTCCAATTGTCCTCACCTCTTTTCAGTCTTTCAATTTGTTCTTCCTTTCTTACTCCCTCCATCACACCTCTTCTTTCTCAACAGTCATTTCACTTTAATTGCCTGTCTGTTCAAGAACTCTTTTCTTCTTTTATTTCAGCTCTCAACCCTTTCACTATGTCCATCCTGCTCTCTTTCCTTTCTGTTGTTATTTTACACAATGGCAACTGACATTTCTGGCTGATGTGCTCTTCTCCCTCATGGCCTTTTTATGCCACCTTCAGTCCTTTCTATTTTTTCCCTCTCTCTTTCACATTTTTTACAGCTTCTTTGAAAGGTCTATCTCGGATTCCACTTACATTCTTCCATTTATTTCTGCCTTTCGATGGTTATACCCTACAGGAGAAAAGCTTTGACTTTTTATTAGTTAAAAACTACTTTTTATTTTCTCTTGTTGATTCTGAATATTCTCTGTGTTTCACTCCCTGTCCGCTCAGTTCAAAACTGATGACAATTGGTTTTTTTTTTTGTTTTTTTTGTTTTGTTTTTTCACGTCATGAAAGGATTTTTTTCCCATTTCCAAAATCTCAGAAGCTCAATTAACTACTAAAGCATCCATGTTAGTTACATCTTTGAAAATGTGTGTGTAACAGGAAAAAAAAAAAAAAACACTAGAGGAGAAAACGATTAAAACCCACCCTGAAAGACTAGAAAGAAATACAAGATCTAAGCTTGTACCTCTCAGTATAAGTAGCCCCAGTACAACAGCATATGTAGATACATACTTACTGTTGTAGGTTCCCCTACAACATTTTTAACAGTCCTTACAAAACCTCTTCTACTCATGCAGAAGGGTTTTTTAATACTGGTAGAAAATCCCTACACATGTTTTCTCAGTATTAAAACATATGTACCTTTAATATCAAATAAATTGTGCACAAAAATCTTTTAGCCCGCTGGCTGAATAAAATGACATTTCAAAATGTAAATAAACCTGTGGTCTTCTCACATCCCTGTTTCCTAGGCTTTGTCTGAGGCAGGAGGAGGGCAGAAGGGGTGTTGATCCATTGACTCGAGTATCTGTGACTCGGTGGTTTTCTGTGCCTGATGTATATGAATGTGTGAGAGATTATGAATGATTAGGTGTGTGTTTCTAATTTGGTTAGTGTATATTAAGGCTTGGTTTTCATTTTTTATTTGATATTTCAATTATTTTAATTTGGTGTTTAACTATTGTTTTTATGTAAAGCACTTAGTGCAGCTCCTAGTATGAAAGTGCTAAATTGCTATATAAATAACATTTCTTTGGATCTGATTTGATGTAAAACTTGTTTGAAGGTCAAATGTGAGGAAAGCTTTTGAAAAAAAAGATCAATTTACTCCAAAATCCTTAAACGTATTGTGCAATAGATTACACATGTTTAATTTTAAATTCACAATGCAGTGTGGAAACATTGGGGCATGTTTACATAGTAAACTATCCTTCCAGTAGAACTGGTGACAGAATAAATCTCCCACCTGACTCAAAAGACAACACTGAAAGGCAACTGCCAAGCATTTCTTTCATTCCTCTGCCCTTCTAGAACAAGGGTAGGACTTGTATCAAACTAGGGCACTGTGCGTCTGTAGCCAGGAAAAGTAGTAATCCAAAAGTGAGGACATAAAGAAGATGGGCTAAATGAATGACAAATAAGAATATTGCACAGTTGCATTAGTTGTGTTTATTTTTTTTTCATTTCGCTGAATAGGTTCAGTGCTGTGATATTCAGTCTTTCCTGTCAATATAAGTTTTATTTATGTAGCACATCTATACAGCCAAAGCCTCGGAAGTGCTTTACACAAACTAATAAAATATAGAAACACAGGTACAACCCACAATGGTACAACATAAAAACTTCAAAATGGTGCTTGTACTCATCCAAAGGCCAAGGCAAACAAGTGCATCTTAAGCATATTTAAAAGCTGACAGATAGTTTGCAGACCCCACAGCTAAAGTCAAACTGTTCCACAGAGTGGGAGCCACAACTGCACAGTTTTGATCTCGTTTTGAGTCTTACTGAGGAACCTCCAAGACCGTCTGACTGGCTGAACAAAGCCAAGGACCAATGCAGTACCATGAGATCAGACAGGGGCCAGACACTCAGAAACAAATAAAAGAATCCTAAAATCAATCCTGTACTTGACTGGAAGCCAGTGGAGTGAAGAGAGCACTGGAGTTAATACTCGTGTCACTTTGTCCCATTAAGGGGACAGGCTGCCGGATTTTGAACAAACTGTAGGGGGTGAAGCTCTGACTGTTAAATTCCCACATACAGGGAGTTAAAAAAGTCTAATCAAGAAGAAATAAAAGCATGAATGACTTTTTCAAGGTCCATTTTGCTTAGATAAGGATTGACTTTGGTAATAGGTCTTTGCTGGAACAAGCTAGACCTAACCAACTAGCTGACCTGTTTGTCCAGCTTAAAAGCCCCACCTATAATCACACCAAGATTCCTATCATGGTATCCTCTGTGTGGTGTTAGTGGCCTAAGGGAATTAGCAAGGACTTAAGCCAGCTCAGGGCGACCAAACAAGACAACCTCCGTTTTGTTCTCATTTAATTTTAAGAAGTTTTAGTCCATCCATGTTTTAATGTCACCCTTCAGTGGCAGATAGACCTGCACGTGAATATTGACCTAAGAGGTAGCATATGAAGAGAGAACAAAAGTGGACCCCAAACTGACCCCTGGGGGACTACACAGGTCAGAGGGGCCAGTGAGGTAAAAAAAAAACTGCACCATTTGAACACACCATTTGTCTTTACTTTACATCCTCTACAGGATAAACATTACAGCTTTGCTTCCATTTTAGTCATTTAACTATTATGTGCCCATAATGGTCAAAGGATCAAGAAACACTCATGGGGAGAAGATTTTACTATACTGGGTATTTTTCACTCAGCTCTACTAATATTATCATCAGTGCTGTGCTAGTTACTGAAAAAAAAGAAGAAAAAAAAACTAGTTAGAGTTACTTCATTAAAAAAGTAAATTAGTTACTTTGTTAATTACTTACACCAAAAAGTAACTTGATTCTGTTAAAAAAGTAACTTTTTAGGTATTTTTGTAAAAGAACATTCTTAGAAATTGCCATTAAATTGCGTTAACAGCATTAATTAATTTATGTAATTAATTATGATGATGGGACGTGGAAAAGAACGATGGAAAAGATCAGCTGGGTGGCTCTATGGATGGACTTCAGAATAAACACAGCATTAATAGAGCAACCCATGGACGTCGCCTAAAGAGAATGGGGGTGTTTTTTTTTTTTTTTTTTTTTAACTTGTCTTGTCCAGCATCGTTGCAAACAGAATGATTGTCTGGCTGCTGTCTGGTGCTGGGCAATTTTACTCTATCAAGCAGGGATTTATACTACATGTATAAAGTCCCTCTTGATGACATGAAAAACTTTATTAAATCAGACTCTTAATGCTGGACTCGACCGGAGGGGACAGAGAGAGAGAGAGATAGAAAAGAAAGTAGAGAGAAGAGGGAGGGGAGAGAGAGGGACAGAAAGGGTGTGGGGAGTGCGGGTGGGGACTTAAAACATTATACAGAAAACCATGTAATCCATACTACTTACAACATATATAGCTAAGATCATCCTAGCCAGTAGGTCATTACACAACTAGTTGATAATAGTAACAATAATAATAATCACAATAATAGTAATAATAATAATAGTAGTAGTAATAATAATAAGAGTAAGAGTAATAATAATAATAATAAGAACAGAAATAATAAAAAAAAAAAAAGAAAAACAAATATGATAATAGATATAAGTGAAACTGCTGTATTCAAGAACACGCGCAGAGAAACCTGTGTGGATATGCTGGAGAACTCGGCCACATGGCGACGCAAAGACTGTGTGGAGACGTTCAGGAAGGAGTGACCCTGCAGAGTGATCATGCAGATGCCACCTCACTTGAACAGAGGCCAGAGTCAGGCCAGCGGTCCCGAGACCCAGGCCACCAGCCCCCCCGTAGGCTACAGATCCCGACCGGTCCACAGAGACGACCACTCGCCCGCCCAGGAAGGCAGCAGCAGGAGACCCCAGCAGGAGCCGCCCCGCGGACACAGGGCACCGGCCCCGGCAGGCCGAGGCCAGCGGTCCCCGACCCCCCCGGGCACCGGCCGCCCGGGACAGACGGGGCAGAGGGCCCGGGCCCAGGAGCGCAGGGACACCCCCCACCCCCACAGGCCAAGGGCCAGCACGCCACCCGGGGGGACCCGGCCCGCCCAGACGGCCACCGCCAGAGGCCAGCCCCACACCCCAGCGCCCAGCCGCACACCCCGAGAACCAGTCCTGCCCCCCCCCCAGACCAACACACACAAACACACACACTCTCCTTCCACTCCTCCATTCATCCTCCCACACATACACCATCCAACCCTTACATACTCTGTCCTCCCACACACACACACCATCCTTCCACCATCCATCCTTCCACACACACACCATCCTTCCACCATCCATCCTCCCACACACTCACCATCCTTCCACCATACACTCTCCCACACCTACCCCATCCTCCCACACACACATCATCCCTCCACCACTCATCCTCCCACACATACACCATCCTCCACCTTCACACCTCCCACACACACACACACACACACACACCATCCTTCCACTACCCATCCTCCCACACATACATCATTCTCCTACACATACACCGTCCTCCCTCTCCTACACCAAACATCCACCTTCACGTACCCCATCCTCCCACACACACACACACCACCCCTCCATCACCCACTCTCCCAAACATACACCACTCCCCCACACACACACCATCCTCCCTCCCATACACCATCCATCCTCCTGCACACACACCATTCTTCCACCATCCATCCTCCCACACACTCCCCCTCCCTGCACCATACATTCTCCCACACATACCCCATCCTCCCCCACATACATCATCCCTCCACCATTCATCCTCCCACACCCACACCCCCCCCCCCCGACACACCACACATCCACACACCCCACCCTCCCACACACACACACCATCCCTCCACCACCCATCCCCCCACACACACCACACTCTCCCCCCCCCCCCCCCCCCCCCCCCCCACATACACACACACACACACACAAACACCATCCCCCCACCACCATCCTCCCGCCACCCCACGCCGCGGGGGGACAGCCCCAGCCAGGAGGCGAGGAGACACGAGCCAGGCCCCCACCCCCCCCACCCCGCCCCAGTCCCCCACTCCCCACCCCCAAAACAGCACCTTCCCCCCAGGGCCAGCAGCCAAACCCCCCGGGACAGCCCGCCTACGCCCCGGGCCAACGCGACAGGCCACCCGGCCCGCCCCGCCCCCGGGCCATCCATGGAGACAGGGGCGCTTGAAGACCCCATCGGGGTGTTTTAACATGCACTCTTTTCTCGGTGAGAGGGTCCCACACCACACTTTTCCTACATTCTTTTTTGAACTTGCGACAGCCTAGCTGCGTTTTTTACCGTGTCTGCTCTAGTGACTCTGGTCGTCTCTGTACAGCGACGGCTGTCGGTGATCAGCTGATCGGTTTTGTCTCGTTGCATTTGTTTATCCTTCAGCTGAGAAGGATGAAACTAGCAGTTTATGGTTCACAAGTCACATATTTACCCAATAGTATTGTTGTTGGCAGGTCACTTCTCTAAGACAGTGGCTGACGAAAGGATGTAGCTGTAGAAAAAATGTATATTTCAGCTATGCAGGGGCGGATCTAGAAAAGTTCAGATGGGGGCCAGGCAGGAGCGCTGACCAGGGAAAAAGTGTAAAAATGTGAAGAAAAATTGTAAAACCAACAGCCAATGACCTATTTTATCAGGTATTTATTTTAGGTGATGCTGCTGCAGGACTTTTATCACTGCTGCACAAACACTTACACTTCAATGAAAAAAGGAAAAGCCAGTTTTATCAGAGTTTCTTCACCAATGCTGGCTGTTTAACTTCAGTCATCACATCTGCTGGTTTTAATACAAGAGTTATCACCAAGGAGATGGTTGGTGAGATGATTATATATGAATTCTGAATTAAGATCTAACATGGTAAAGATGATTTAGAACAACATATAGAAAAATGCTGCATTTACTGACCATTGGACATCTGATGTTTACCCAAGAGAGGGTCAGTTAACACTAAATATGTGTAGCATGAGCTCGTTATGTTGATACAATACAGTAAAAATGGGCAAATTTCAGGCATAGTTGCAAATGGTGATTAATCATTTTGAAATTATTTGAAATTTGTGATTAATTTGAAAGCTGTGATTAATATGATTAAAAATTAAAAAAATTTGAAAGCCCTAATTCATTTACATATTTCCTTAATTATTCGGGGCAGTGTCTCTGGCTCTCTGTCAAGTGATGTTGTGGACATGTGTAGGTAGGGACAAGCTGGTTCGGACGACTGCGGTAACCAAGGAAACAGTGCTGTGGATACTAGTTCTTAAAAAAAAGGACTGTTGCGTTCACGTTTCGTGATCCACATCCAGGGGTTATTGCTTAATGACAGCTGTTAAAGAAAAAAGAGGGCTTCACAAAGAGAACAGAGGAAACCTCAACCCGTGAGTAACGATACAAGTGACTGCAGAGAAAAAGAACCCCAACAAGGTGACTCTACAACATCGCTCATGTCGTGCTGGATCACTGCTGTAAACAGGAAGAAGCTAACAACTGCTAGACAAAATCTATTAATTTAGCCAAAAATGGAGTAAAACACCATATGGTGTGATATTGGTAAGTTACTTAATTTAAAGAATACTGCCTTAAAAATATTACTGACAAAACATGTTATGTGACGTGTTACTACCCAACACTGATTGTCATTTGAAGATAGCATTTTATACCTGGAACTTTATTTAGTACCATAGTTAATGTTTCTGTCAAACTGTGTCAATACTAAAAGGTATTTATAAATATGTACATATAAATACTTGCTTCAACTAAAGAAGTTACATATTAGTTTGTAGACTCCTAATTATTCTAAAAGAATACTAAATAATGCTTAACATTTGTCTTGTAGTGCTCACTTTCTGCAAACACCGATGTGCTTGGTTTGGAGGAAGAAATTGTGCACAAAGTCTACTGTGGGCACAAATTCTAGTGTTACAGTATAGGCAACTTTATGCAGAAAATGAGAGCTTTTCAGGAAAAGGCGCTTTTGATTTAGACTGAAAATTGCATCCTATTAAAGAGTGTGCAACCATCTGGAAGTTAAAGGGGAGCTAAGTATGGAAATTTCAAAATTACAATAAGCACACTAGGTAATTTCCTAAGAAATGGATGGGGAATATAGGAAAAAATGGAAGTTTATTGAACATCAAACTTAAAACTTAGATTTTAAACCCACTGACATATTGCAGTGGATTTCAGCAGTACTCCAGCAAGCAGAAATTCCTTGACCATCCATTTATCACAAATAACTTGCCTATCAAAGAATGAAAAGAAAATAACAAGACAAAAAAGAAAAAGAAACAAAAAATGTTTGCAAGTTAAAGACTGGTGGAAGAGCAAAGAACCTACAAAAAGTACTTCTAGTAAAGAAGACTTTTAGAGTTAAAAGTGTAGGAAGTTGTTTCTAGAGCATTTATTAATTTAATTATTGTAAACCTGTAATTCTCTTTATAGTGCTGTATTTATCCACCTTTATTTGAAGGTACTGTGTCAAACATTCTTGTTTGTCCACATATAACAAAAAGCAAACAGTCTCCATAGCATATGTTTACTTTTCATTTACTTTTTGAATAATAAATACCACACAAACACAGAAATCTGGAAAATGATGGTGGCAGGTGTTACTTCTCACTATTTTCTGCTGGTTGCAATATTGCTTTCTATTCATTTACCAATACGATGTTTACACATACAGACACAAAGATAGTAATCATTATGGAGAAGGAGGAATTCTCAAATTCTTTTCTTGACACACTATATTTTACTCCATGTCCTGCTTCCTTTGGCATCTATCTAAGCATGACTGGATGTAGTTTTGAGAAGCATCTCACACACAGCTAAATAATAATAGCTCTTGCCTGTATAGTCGATGCGTAAAGTGTACATTTAGTAGATCATCATCAACAACTGAGGAGTTAAAAAGCAATTTGACACAGTCTGTCAACTGTGCATTTTAAAAGTGAAACGGGCCATTGACCATTAGCAGCACAACATTCAGAAATTTTTGTGTCATGTATGATGATCATTTACATCATTACTGAACTTCTCGTCTACATATCAAAGAAACTAAATCTAAATAAAAGTGTTTAAATAAATGCTATAAATAACTGACCTGAATCATACTAACCCACACCAGCCTAACTTTCAGTCGAACTCCTGCAGTTCTGAAAGCGATCGACTCCGGATGCATCTCGTTAGCACAGCCCACTGGAGGCCTGTGCTACTTCAAACACATCCATGCTGCTGCTTTGACTGCTGAGCCCACTGCTGGTTATAAATAGAAACCAATCTGCAACACTACCTAATGAGCACACAATCCACTTCAGACCAGACTGTCAACAAGCAGCCACCGTGTGCGTTCGTGTGTAAAGATACAGCTGACCATGCTGTTTTGATCATGGCTGTACTGCAAATCACTGCTCTGCTGAGGGGCAAGTCTGATATAGCTAAATATAGAAAAAGCAATATTTCATTTTTTCTTAGCAATGTGATGACATTATGACTTCATGAATATTTCATCATAATGTATGTTTGCATGTAGTGGTATCATTATGTAGAACTACACAAGGAATTAGTAAAATCAGACTGAGTTTCAGATGGAAGTTTAATGGACCCATGATGGACTCAAATACTGTGGCAAATTAAGGCTTTGGACTGTTAGCATTTATAATGAGTTTTACTGACATCGACACATGATTAAAAAATGAATAAATATGACTGCTTGGATTATTAAATTAGGGCTGCTAAACATTCCCAAAAAATCAAATAATTGAATCTAAGTCTAAGGCCTTTTCACTAACTACAGGTGATCATATTTGCTGCAGCTAATAATCCTTGTATAATAGCAATCAGTGAATTGCTATACACAAAGCGGTAGTGGTAGTCTTGTGGTTACAGAGGTGTGCATGTCTGGAAGACCTGGTTTCAAGCCCTCTGTGTGGCAACAGAGGTGAACCACTGTGGGCCTCTCTCCTTGTCCTTCTGCCATTCAGGTAAACACAACAACAGCTACAAGGGGTAATATTCCTCAACAAGAAACCAAAATGTTGCCCATGATCCATGGTATGTCAAGCTTGTTGCCACCATTTCTCAATTAGCATATGTCTATCAGATTAGATTGGAAGTAACATTGATAGTAAGACCACTGTCACCACAACATATCTAAATTCTTTTTAACCATGCTTGCATTTCTGACACCTTTGATCTAGAGGACATCCTTATCTTCTCACATCTCCTAACATCAGTTTATCCAGTGCTGGTTAATGACAGAAAGCTCTCCATCTTTGTTCCTCCCTCACTGTCCTTTTCTGTATCGATATTTTTGCAAACAAAGTCTAATTAGTGCAAACACCACTCAATAGCTGAACATCAATGATACTCAGCCGCCTACTGGGAGTAACACACTGGGGGCCTATTCACATGACACAACAGAAGGCCTGTCAGCCTAGGTGCCAAATGCTGTCACTGCCCCAAGGGGAGAAGAAAATTCCAAAGATCAATGTATAAAAAAATCTTATTCCAAAGTGCTCCATATCTATTATAGACAGGGTCAAGGGTTTTTACATTTAAATTGCATCTGTGCTTTTGACATTTAAAGTGGTAATATGTCTAATTTTTGCTTCCTTTGTTTCAGCAGCATCGTGATGAACTCCCTAAAGCTCGCTTTTCATTCAAATACTAACACCAATCCAGATTTTGGCATTTTGTTTATTTCCTTTATCTTACATTTGTGTGAAAATTCCTCTGCAGCTCACATTTTCTTTCTTTTTATTTATGGATTTACTTGCAGTGATGTAATTTAGTCTGTATGAGTGGTGTGGTACAGAGTGGAATATCAGGATGACTACCAGTTGAACTAGCAATGTCTTTCTTGAAATACTATTAATTCATTATCCAACCTTTCATAATGAAACACTCAACAGAGTAGACATAATATTAGGCTTCCATTATAGATAATTTGTGCAGTCACATTTCAACATCACTCATCTCCTCAACTTTTTTGTGTAAGACCCTGTTTATTTGTTGACACTGAAACAGCAAAATGCAAAAGATTCAGACTCTTGTTTACATGGTAACAGAGTATTGCGAGGACAGAAAAACAAAGGTTTGCAAACAGGCTCCTGAGTGAAACTGAGTAAACGTAACCTGAAATCTTTTTGGCAACCATGACGTCTGTCTTTCACTTGTACACTCAGGCCCTGTTTACAGATAAACAATACACCTCTGTGCAAGCGTAAGATAACCAAAAAGTACAGGATAAGATAAGGGAGTGAACAAGTGATGTGTCTTTTGGTTGGATGAGGATGTACTGGACACATGGGGTGTATCATCGTGAAGTTTCTGACTGACCTGCTCCAGTCCTATTTGTGTTTTCCATCTGCACAGAGGTAGTTGTCATTCTGCTTTTATTGGAATGCAAATTTTCTAAAATGAAGAGTCAAGCTTTGGGTTTTGCATGGAAACTTTGTCATGGGCCTAAGTGTGGTCACTTGTGGGTCCAATAAAACCAAAACCATGGCTAGATAACAGACTCTGGGAATAAAAATCACTTTATAAACTATTGGGCTACATCAGCGTCGTATGTGCAAACTTGTCCTAATGACCCTAAAGCTTAAGTTTTTTCCAATATAAGGTGAAATCTGAATGGGCAAAACAAAACACTGCAAAGTGCTTGAATTTCTGCTAAGATAGAGTAAAGATACGAAGTGCAAAACATTAACCAAGGGAACAAAAATGATAATCAGCTAACTACTACTACTACTATTAACTAACTACTACTACTCTTTTAACATACAACAAAAATATTTAGCTTTTTGTTACAACAGACCTGTTAATTTTAACTATGCAAACTGGTCACTTTACTTACAAAAGTAAATGTGCCTCTGTACCCCCTAACATCTATGTGATAACACTGTAAATCTCTCAAGAATAATACTCTGAATTGTACCACATTTACTGTATGGGTGTAAATTGACAATAAGAATAATTACCTTGAATTTGATTTTCTCAGCTCATCTACCAGTTTCCAGTGAGGAAAGCCTGAAAAAAAAAAGAAACAGAAAAAAGTTCAATAAATTAACAGTGTTATACACTGATTATCTTGCTATTAAGACCTCCAAAATATTATGGTTTCTTTGTTAGATCTTCTTAAGCTCATTGTGGTTATATCGCTTCTGTTTCATTTATGTATTCTATTATTTCCTTTTCTACTCACTTTGTTTCATTCAGTCACGTTTCTTGCTTTCCCCCACACACACACACACACACATATATATATATATATATATATATATATAATTGCTTTGGTTTTTGTCTTTGCAGCACTTCACCTTGGGTTAACTGCCTGTGTAATGTCTTTTGTTTGAATTCGTAAATGAAGATGCTCATTTTTCAACAGGCAAATCTGTGCGTCATTCACAGTGATGTGGGCTTTGCATCAGTCTGTCTGAAGGACAAGCTGAGCCAAATGGCAAAGCTCTTGATTTAGTGGTTGATCTACTTTCCTTCTTTTTCCAATCATCATAAGCTTTGAGTAGTGACCGAAAGATTGAGATCCTGAATACAAGCAGCCACAATGAGTTTCCTTTACAGGGTGTATGGCTTTCCCTTAGAGATTGGGATTCCCTGTCGATGCGACCGAATCCTGAATTAGCAGGTAAAAATGGATGGCTGGATGAATGGATGGATGGATGGATGGATGATACAATATACAATACAATAATACAAATCTTACTTACAGAAAGAAATTAAAGTTTTCTTAAATGAAAAAGAAAACACTTTACTATTTTTATTTGAACTTCATTAAGTACATTGTTCTCTGTCTCATCATGGACTTGAGCCTCATTACAATTTACTTATTTTTGAATCCTCCAGAAAAAATGTTGTTAGTATTCTTTAAGCATTTCTGTCTTTTTTTTTATTTTTACCTCAACTTTTCTTTCAATGCATAGAAGGGGTTTTATCTAGATTAATATTTATGTTTAAACATATTTATATTGATTGACAAATTAAATTTTGTCATTTGAATAACATTGTAAAAAACGTAACAGTTTTGTTGCGTGCTAGAAAACGTATGGGAATAAAGTTTGTTGTTTTTGCCTACAAGTATTTTTGTTGTAAAAGATGCAAACAGGTAAAAACAATTAAACAAATATAGAACTAGAAACACTTAGGCCCTGATCTATTAACGCTTTGCGTGTACTAAAACAGGTGCAGACGGCTTTGCTCCGCTAAAATCGGCCCAAGCTTATCTATCAAAGCCGCAAACATGGAACTGCGTCAGTTATCCTGGCAAAACTGCACCGCTCTCCACTTTGCGTTTCTGAAGCTACTGCATATGCATTATGGGCGTTCCGGCCAGAAAGTGCACATTAGTGGGAGGAGACTATGCAAATAAATCTGGTTTGCGCAGCAGTGGGATTCATGTAGCCCGCAAATAGTTTGCGGTGTTTATGTTTGCTCTAAAAATAGCGTTTCTGAAAAGCAGGTGCTAATTGGCACAACAGTATACGCGCAATGGCTGCAGTAATAATTTTAAGGAGGAGGCACAGACACCATGAAAGGCGACTAAGATAATGCATTTTTTTCTATTATATTAATATATTTAGAATGCCAGAGAAGAGGATTGTGGAGACGATCCAGCGTTGCAATATTAGAATTGCTGGATAAGTTTAAAGACTTTATCATGCCTGTCTTTTATCATTATTATTATTATTATTATTATTATTATTATTATTATTTCTTTATAGCTTTTAAACCTTTATTATTTCTTATTTGTTCCTTGCATGTTTTTATATGTACAATACCTTGGTTCCTAAAGGTTGTTGTTAGTGTGCCTTATAAATAAATTGAACTTGAATATGAAACTATATTGCAGCCCTTCTGGTGATATTTAAAGTCTTCCCCTCTAGCTCAGCTAGATTTTTGTTTGCCTCCTCCACTAATATTTCGACTTCAGTTGGCTCGAACTTCATTTTACGTTTTCGTCCACCTGGCTCTCCGGATCCCTCCATGACGAAGCAACAGCGCCGCTAAATCCTCATTTAAATACTGCTGTTTGCTCCGCAAATGATAACAGGAGCAGTCTTAATAGATCAGGCGCTAATCGTAGAAACATAACCAGAGCAAAACTGCGCAGCAAATGTTAAATAGCGCAGCAGTTTTGCCCTCGTCATAACTCAGCCCCTTAGAGTGCTCAGACCCCTGCCAAGCCATTGTAACTTTTTTTTTAATTTATTTATTTTTTGCCAACCATTGTGGGCATTATTTTTGAGTGAGAAGCTCTAATGGCAAAAATATCAAAGTTTTCCGCATAGTAAAAAATATTTACTTTCCAAAACCTAATCACCTGAAAATTTTATCAAAATCCATCCATAACTTTTTGAGTTAAGATGCTGACATAACAGACAGACAGACAGAGGAAACAGACAGAGAGAGAGAAAATGACAGACAGACCAAAGCTGCTGAAAACATAAGCCCGCTTTTGAGGTAAAAGCACTAGGGAAGAGAGAATAACTCTGATGTGGTCTAATCCAGAATGGCATTGTAGTCAATGTATCACATTTGATAAGTTCAAGGAATTTACCAAAGGAAATACTAGGAAACACACTGCATCCAAAAAAATATTTCTTGACTTGAGTCTATTACTAACCTGCCACTCATCAAGTCCAATATTCTTCTCTCCATTTAAAATAGTGTAGAATAAACTCTGGGTAGACATGAAAGAGGTAGCTGTCTGCAGTCTCTTTTATTGTCTCTGAATCTGATTTAGTCATTGGCATAGACTAGAAATATACAATTAACTTTGCAGGTACAATGTCGAAAAAGGTATTCCCTATTAAAGTTAAGGCTTATTTATTTATTTATTAAGGTTAATAAGTAATGGTGGGAATGATGTAGTATTTGTGGACTTCCTCTATTATCAGGTTGCTCAGTTATTTGCTTGTTAAGTCTGTGCACACTCAACACTGGGAACTATACCATTTAACAAAGCTGTCTATGCCCGTGTTCTGGAAGGAAAGTGTCTGGGGGCTTATTATCCTTCATTATCACTCTACACTGATGTCAACACAATCTGGCCTTTGAGACATACTTGACTCCAAAAATGTTTTTATTTATTTATTTATTTATTTTATCTTTTTTTCTTTAGTTATATAGTTGAATATATAGATACATTTTTATTTATTTATTTATATATATTAGGGGTGTCAAATGATTCAAATTATTCAGCTCACAAATTAATTAATCATGATTAATCAACATTCACAACTATGCCTGAAATATGCCCATTTTTACTGTAGCATGACAACAAGGTGTACTCAAGGACTAATGTTAAATGACCTTTACTTGTTTTTTTCTTCACTTTTTTACATTAGATGATCATTTTAGTTGTAATAATCAGTTCAGTTTTACATAAAATCAAGAGCTTATAAAATATATGCCCTCTGTGCCAAATCTTTCCGAGTCAGTACCCCTGCCTGTCCCCCATCTAAACTTTTCTAGACCCGCCCCTGCATATCTGAAGTATAAATCCTTTCTACCAACATTTCTGCCAACTGCGTCAAAAGTTTTGAAAAGCTCACCTTAAGAAATCTCCATGCCTCATCATCATAAATGACGGATGCTGCGCATGCATTAAATAAATTTGTGTATGCATAGTTTTATAGAAAACATTCCCATCTCTAGTAAATATTGCTGGGTCCTTCATTTTGTCTTAGGTTTGTGCATTGTACTTATTAGACTGAGTAAAATGTAAGTCGACCCTGTTCAGCTAAACATAGTCCTCGGGAATAAAGAATATTTTATCATTGTTACAAAATCTGTAACTTGGCAGGGGAGCATGTTGTACAGAAAAACAAGGTCCAAACCTTGTTGTTGTATCTCAGTGTGAAGCTGAAGAAAAAAAAAATGGTGCAATTAGGTTGTTTCACAATTCAATGTAAAGTACTGGCAACAGTTTCTCAAAGGAATAGAGGTACAACCTCACACACAATTCCTTTACCACATTCACACACTTTACTCCTCCAGCCTACCGTGTCTAACTTCGGTGTTGAAAGGATGTTCACACCAAAATGTGCTGTTGCTCTGAAAGAGCTTTTAGCTGAGAGGTGGGACAAAGATTATTTTCCCAGCAGTAGAAAAACAAGTGAGACAGTTAAACTGTGGCCAAGGTGTGAAGTAACGCATGCTGAGAGATACTTTAGATCGCAGCTTTTTTCCTCGGTACAATGGACACTTTGTTAATACTTCTACACACAGAAACACTCAAGGTATTTTAAATTTAGAATAGAGTATTTTCAAGAGCAATTTCAATTTCAAAAATGCCAAAACAGAAAAAAAGGAACACAACTTGTTCTTCATCCATTTCAAATTTAACAAACCTATAACTTTTATAACATAAAACATTATTGAACAGCTTTAATCTGTTACTTATTAATGAGATACCAAAGTGAATTCACTGTCAGTATGTTGATGCAAACAAACTACTTTGATCAGCTTATTATAGGCTAATAGACTTCTGTCGTCTTAAATCATCAATTCTTGTAATTCGTGTATTAACCTTAATATTCTTCCTTCCTATGCAGTGTCTTTGGTTTTTGTCCTGCTTTGTAACTTAATAACAGTTTTTTTTTTCTTTTTGTTTGTTTGTTTTCTTAACTGCCACCTAGTTTTCTCTTCCCTTTGTCCTTTATTTCGGTTTTCACCTTCAACTATTACACAGATAATTAAAAACCAAGAAGTTGCTATCCAAACTCAACCTGTTTTAAAACTGTATGTCACATTAGTATCACTATTATTAGTATGACATTCTCAGTATTGATACCTACATCTTGGTATCTGCTTTTCAAATTTTCTGCATTCGAAAATGCAACAGGTGTCCTATGCTTATGCATCGTGTTTTGTAGGCCTCGGAGTATCTTTTAGCGTAAGTTAAAGGTTTATTTGAAAATAACAATGAGAAGAAGAGCAAGAAGAAGAAAAAAAACAAAAAAACACAGCAAAATAAAATGTGTTGACGTCCCTGTGAACAAACTGAGGAAGTATAGAATCAGCAGTAGAATACCTCCCACTGGGCCAAACATCACATAGGCATCAGATGACTCCTGCTGTGTCAAACTCATAAACAGCAGACCTCCCACAGAACGTCGGGTTGGTTTCATCCTTTGTCATGCCATCAAGACCCACACATAAACACTCACTATTGTATTGTTTCACTTCTCAGAACCATCAACACACATATGACTTTGGCCTTAACACAACCTAAACAAAACCCCAATAAAGAAAAATGAATAAATGGAAATTGTGCTGTTATGCTAAAGTTTTGAAGACTGCTGAAAATCTCCTATTTGATGAATATCTGGTTTCAATAACACAAACCTGGCAGCACAATTGGACAGCTGAGGGCTAAAAGCAGACTTTTTTTTTTTTTCTTGTGGGAACTAAAGACTAAATTGGGCACTTTGCAGGATGACTAGGATGAACATTTCACTGTCTTGCAGATTTTCACAAAAGAATAACAACTTCTAGAAACAGATTTGTTTAAGCTTATGTTTAAGTAGATCCAATGCATAGCATTCCCTGCCGTGAGGACCTCATTAAAACTTCATAAAGTGGGTAATGCAAAGACGAGCAACTAAACTGGAAAGACTGCACTTTGTACAAATAAAGCTGGCATACAGCAAAGAAGGGAAGTTGTGACAAGACTTCATGACATTTTGCTGCATTGAAAAAGGATCAGTCCTTAAGAAGGCAACAATAGTACTGGTTGGTTTCTGGAGACTGGAGACGCTGTAACCAGAATGTTTTCATAAGACAAACCCCTTTTGTGAACGGCAGTGTTGTTAGTGTCTTCATACTACCATCAAATATTCAGGTTGCATTTCAAAGATGTCTTTTCTTTGTCATTAATGATCAACATTTTTTGTTCTTTAGTCATGAAGATGTTCTGGAAATAATTTTGTACACACACACACACACACACACACACACACACACATATATATATATATATATATATATATATATATATATATATATATTCATTGTATTCATTCCATCTGTGAGAGAATTTCGGAGCAGACAGGAGACCAAGGTATGGGAAATTGCATGCTTTATCTATTGCCATCTATTATTCCATGGAAAGGTAAACCAAGGCTTTGAAGTCAAATGATTCAAACTTTAAAGCTCAAACCAAGTGATGTTCGAAAACATTTGAAGCATAATTCAATAATTAATGATTGAGTCAATGTTTAAGTGCATGTTTGTTATCCAAAAGTAAATATGCTTGCTAAATAAATTATCAAAGCATGCAATACTGAATTTTAGCAAATACCTCAGGGTCAAATATTAAATTAAAATTGCATTATTTTACTTATACATACTTGAAATGCAACATTCTACTAAAGCTGGCTTCACTATTGACTGAAACACTGGAACTGTATAAGCAGTCAAAGGATTATGTCCCATAACTTATCATTTAAAACAATGCAAAACACGTTTTAACCAAATACTTTGGCACTCTGAGTAGTTTGAATGGCCTGCAGAGAAGACTAGACACTTAAGGAGACTTAAGTGGGAACCTGAGGGCTGAACTGGATGAACAAATTTAATGAAGAGACATAGAGAACGAGAACAGAGTTGGCACAAGACCACAGAAGGTGGAATGATTGTAGTAAGAAAAGTAAGTAAGTAAGAAAATTGTTGTATTTTTTACTTCAATGTTCACTTAAATACAAAGAATTTTACACTGAGCTTAATTTTCAGACTGTCAGACTCGGACTGTCAGATGGGGATTAATGTGCAAAATGTTATTATTGTTTATATTTTATTGGAGTTAATGAAGGTATGAGTGGTATGGAATACCAGGAAAAATTACATGTTGAATATTAAAAACAGGATTGAATGATTTATCATTCCCCTTGTTATAGGTCAGAAAACATCCTTGTAAACAGGGCACAAGTCAGCAAAGTGAAGCTAATGCACTTAGATTACAATACTACATCATTGCTTTGATGAGTGACATTGTATATTTCAACTGTTCTCTGCATGAAGATTATTGATTCAGACATCAAGTCAGACAGGTTGTGTTGCAAAGCACGATATGGTTCCATTAACAGTTATCTGCTGTTCTTGACCATCATAAAATGTATAATGTGGTGAGAATTCTGCAAAATAAATAGATTTGAATCAAGTGCAAAGACCTGAAGTGACAGTTGTATCTTATAAGTTTAGTTTCTTGAAAGCAGAGGTGGGAAGTAATGAAGTAAAGTGCTTCATTACTGTAGATTTCTTCTTTTTTTTTTTTTGGTATCTGTACTTGAGAACTTATTTTTCTGACAACTATTTACTTTTGCTCCTTACATTTGAGCACAAATATCTGTACTTTCTACTCCTAACATTCTAAGAATAGGCTGGTTACTTTTTCAAACTAAAGAGAAGTGACAGTACATAACATATGTTTCCACAGAGAGGGAAAGTCAGTGAGGCGGAGAGATGGGAGTGCAGGCAGTGCACCGGGCGGCAGACGAGTAGCCTACAGTAGCAGCAACAGACAGAAAACTGGCAGCAGGAATAACATGGAGGAAGAAAGTGAACCAGGTAGTTGCATCAACGATGACTACGAAACAGATGCATTGCTGGAGGACATTGCCAACCCATGGCTTTATTTGAGAGAACTGTTTGACGTCAGCTCTAAAAAGGATTCATGGCGAATGCATTGTGTTCTGTGCCAACCTAAAAACCACACGCTTCTGGGATTCAAGGATCTGATCTGAAAAAACACATACTGGTAAGGTATATTTTCAGTTGTTGTCATTAGTTTTGTTAAAAAATTTAAAAGCTTCAGGTCATTGCCACCAGTATGCCACACTTGTTAAGGCTAAGACCACTTTTCACTGCTTATCTGCCAGAAAACGAATCTTGAGTAAGTGCAGTTTTGAATAAATATGTACTCTTGCAGAGGAGTGCACATTAAAGAGCAATAAAACCAGTACTAACGAACCCAAGTTGGCTGAGAGGCAGATCTTCATCAGCAAATAGACATGCTGTAATGACTAGCACTTGAACAGGTGAGAGGCAGGGTACACCCAGGACAGGTCACCAGTCCATCGCAGGGCCAACACAGAGAGACAAACAAGCATTCACACTCACACTCTCTCCTAGGGAGAGTTTAGAGTGACCAATTAACCTAACATGCATGTCTTTGGACGATGGGAGGAAACCAGACCCAGAGAGGACCCACGCACACACAGGGAGAACATGCAAACTCCGCACAGAAAGGCCACTGCCCCCAGGTTCGAACCTCCCCCCAGCCAGCGGTGCTAACCACCACACCACCGTGCGGCCTATAAAATATAACTTAAAACAACATGAATGAAAAATACAGTTGTGCAAAATGCAAAAAGATACTTTTAACTCAAAAAAGGCTATCTTAGTATAAACAATAATCCCTCATTTATTCCATGTGACAAAGTCTCAATGTCTTTGAAAATCTCAATATATTACCTAGCCCTATTTGAACATAACTGCTAAAAATATTTAAAGTACTATTACAGCTTAAACGTGCACTCTCATGATCCCTTGCAGCTGTGTTTGCTCAGAACACTGCAATATGTTCAGTTTAAAATGTACTTAAACTGTAAACATACAGCATCTTCTTATTTTTGTATATACCAACATTGTGAAGATTGTTAACACAGGAAAACTATTTTATTCTTTGTGTCTAAAACACAGGCAAAAATGCATTTTTACTATTACTTGTGTACTGACAAAGTACAACTGAGAATTTGTACTTTTTTGCAACGTTTACTTAAGTAAAGAAATTGGACCGGTACTTCTACTTTTATGAGAGTATTTTTTCACACAAGTAATTATACTTCTACTTAAGTACAGAAAGTGAGTACTTTTGCCACCTCTGCTTGCAAGAAAGATCAATCCATCTGCAGAAAGCCATAAGCTGCTCATATAAAGGGAAAAATAAACAATTGTTCTTTTGAACAATCATTTATTTAGATGCATATGACAAAAAGATGGGAAAGACAGAAAGATGGGGCCAATAGAGGAGATAAACTATTATGTCAGCCCCATTTGTACCCTTAGATCTATACTTCAGCCTATTAAAGAAAAGATTTTCTAGATTAGATGAGTGGAAAATGTTCAAGTTTGTAAAAAAGCCTTTTAGTTGCACAGCAACTCAAGCACACAAACAACTTCCATTTATTTTGTGATGCTGGCTGAAAACACATTCATTTTTGAACTCAGAGGGTTAGACATATAGTGATGAGTTGGCCGCAGTGGTGGTGGTAATGGCAGCAAGAAGCTCTCACTTCACATTCTCCTTCCCCCAATATACAATATACAATAAATATAAGTGGGTGACTGGAAAACCACAGAGTCTGGGAGCTGCGAAGAGAAAGTGGTGAGAAGAAAAGTTGAGGCAGGCACAGAGGAGGGGAGTGTGCAGAGAAACAGAGAGGTAATGACAGTAAATCAACTCCACCTCCTTGGTAAGTGAGTGAGAGTGAAAGTTTAAAGCTCAAATCAATGGCAAGAGGGGCAGACACAAACTGATCTCACAGAAATATGTGAAATAACCACTAGGTCTCAACACTTAATTATGTGTTTGCAGTGCATGGTTCTCTTTATTGGCTGGCGCCCCTGGAAAAGCAGAGGAAAATGGATGGGAGGATGGACATTAGCAGTGAATTGAAACGCACACACCCACAAAACGTTATTAGAGAGGAAAACTTTGATAGTTTACTAAAAAAATATAACTTTTCTCTCATCGCCTTCATCAAGTATATGCATACTATAGTATACCCATAGTTTACTGTCGTGGTTGAGCACCTAGCATGTAACTTTATTTTGTTGTTCCAGAAGTAGAAAAGTCATGCAGACACCACAACATAGCTCCACTATTGACTTAACATTACTTTGATTTCATGGTCCGGGCACGTAGTTTTGAACAATTACCTGTCATGAACACCTAATTAAGTGTTAAAACCTCTTGGTTTTTTCACATATTTCTGCAAGATCAGGTGTGGAAGACCACAGGACTGGGGATAGACTGACAGAACACAGTAAGAAAGAAGTGGCTCAGATCAGAACAGACGACAAGAGCAACAGGAGAAATTCAAAGCTGCAGATTTTTTTTGATGGAATAACAGGGCACAATGATGGATGTAGTTTTTTTTTTTTGTTTTGTTTTTTCTTGGAGACTGCCACGTCTCCAACAAAACCCAACAAACTTCCAACTTACATTGCAATGATCACAGTCACACACCCAGTTCAACACACAGACATTAATCACCTCTGCAGTGTGGAGGGGAATACAGCAGTATTTCCCCTCAGGGAAGTTGGTCTTCTGCTGTTTCAGCTCAGCACCCTTACTGGGTAAATGGAGTTTCACACCCAGAGACAGAAAAGTATCTGTCTCAGAGTGTGTTAATGGTTAATCTTTGTATTATTGCACTGTGTGAATATACAAATTATTGACTGTGTTCCTACAGCAATAATGCACTAGGAGGTGTCTTTATAACCAAAGATAACCTGAGTTCCTTGTTTCAGAACAGAACACTTCATGGATAATTATTGCGCTCATTTTGCTACTGCTCTACTCAAACCAATTAAAATCTTGATTAGAAAATCTGGTAAATATCAGTTTATTAATTGCTGTTAATTTGCAAATGTCTCCTTGTGCAGACAAGATAGGTTACTTACTCATCTTATTTCACAAGTACTAACCCAACAGATGCAGTGTAGCACTTTGTTCCAGGGTAGCAGAATCAGAAGGGTGACAACATTGTTGGGGTCCACAACATCAAGTTCTTATTGCTATTCCCAATGAGTATAGACCATCTTCACTCCTACCTCAGAGAGGTTCCCATTTTTTTTCCATTTATTAAACCTCTATCCCTTGGGTAGAATGAATGCACATTTGTTCCTCCTTGATTAGCTGTGTGAACATTTGTGTAAAATCCCCACAATTTGCACTTAATAAAAGTAACAAGTCCTGCAAAGCAGGGCCCATTCTGACCAAATGCACTATGTGCATCATGGTGTCAGAAACAGGAAATCTTTTTTTTTTCTTTTTTACACTAATAAAAAATAAATCTGAGATTAAGATGAAAGCTATATGCATACTTTTTTGATGAGTGATTAAAGGTTAAGCCGGATATTTATTAACCTGCCTTTCTAAATCTGAGACAGAAAACCTTAAGTCAGCAAAGAATAGCATTTGTGCTCATTTTTAGAATTCCTAGATGCTAAACAGGCTTCAAACATCTATAGTTTTCTTGAAGCACAACACAAAATGTACTTCTGACATTTTTAGAATGACAAGCTCTTAAGGCCATATGCATAAATAGCATTTTCCAAAACAAACTGGTATTAAAAAAGGAGAATTAGTGGTGAGAATATGTTCTTTTTGCAATGCATGCACATGTTTTTGGAGTCATTTAAAACTACTATGTTCAAGTGGAAATGCAAAAAACGTCAGCAAAGAAAAACAGAGACACTAACTAAACTTGTTTCTTATAATTAGTTTTTATAATATGCTTTTAAAATATGGGGTTCTTACAAAACTGCAGCTGTGCAGTGTTCTGCACTGATGAGTGGCTCTATGTCACATTTGGCTAAATTGCACCTCTTCTATGATTTTGCTTTCATTATCATGTTTAGTAGTTGAGCAAATTTCTGTGTTATGCACACACACAGCTTTTGTCCTGAAACTACAGAATTTTATGCAACTGGCCTATATTGTGAACTGGAGGCATGATGGTGTCTGAGTAAGTCTGTAAACTCATTCTCCTCATTTGTGGAAATAAGTGCACATCTGTTGTTTGACAGCCTGGTTAGGAAACCTGTGTCTGTCTCTGAAACACATAGACCATGTATTCTGTGCCTCTCATATCCTCTCAAACAAGTCCCCTTTTAACACTAATAGTTCTTCAGAGTCCTCAGCTTCTGCTCTTATTTTGTTGATGCTCTGTTTTGTTTTGTTTTTTTTTTCCCCAAAAAAACCTTTTCTGAATTCTCCTCTTGAACTCAGCTCCACAGTCTCTGGTTCTATTTTAATTTTTTGACTTCTTACTTTATTTGATTTCCTTCAACACATTTCTTCTACAAGTAACTGCCTGAAGATGTACCTTTGAAAAAGATTACACTCGGCTGCACTGTGGCCACAAGTGAAGACAGATGCTTCTGACAGTAATATGTAGCATTAAACCTGTAAGCTGTAAATAAGATATACTTAGAAATTATTTTATTCAACTTTCTTTCAAGAAAACTTCTCTGAGATTCCTTTTTTATCAGTTTTCATTTTAATAACAGTGTACTACCTTCAAAGAAAACTTGTGATTTCAGGGAAATTTGATGCATATTTTACACCAAGGAGCCCCTGGGCATAAATCATTGTCTGGCATTGTAGTTGCATGAGCACACCCACACACCACATAGCTGCTCAAGTATGTTTGCTGTTATACACAAATACAATCTAAAGGTCAAGCTTACCAACCAACCACAACCACTCTCTGCTGTTGTTATAGACTTTAAGTGGTGCTGATCCTCTGACGGGGTTTTAACTTTTCTCGCAATCCAGCTACGTGATCACGCTGCCAACATTTTTACCATGCATCCTTCACCACACTCCAACAGATGACTTCTTTAAAGGAAAACCCTGGAGATGTCATTACTGCTGCAGCTCTTCACTTCCATAGAAGCGTCTGTCCAATTCTGTATTCCTGACATTCATCCAACATCACTGATCAAATTTTTAATACAAAATTCATTTATCCAGTGTACACTAAATTGACCAGTTGTTTTTGTTTGTTTGTTTTATTTTTTTTTTCTCCTTCATTAAATTGTACTCATTCCTGTCTGTTCATCCACACATTACCGCACAGCTGTCATGACATGGGGTCTGAAAAATTACCAACCAACTAATGACTCTCTTTCTTTATGATTTATGTTGATACCAATGTTAAAGTTGGTGTGTGTGTGTGTGTGTGTGCATTTCTGTACAAATTTGATCATACCTGTATAACAATGTATTCCACTCCGTCTTTCCCAATGTGACTTTGAAACACGATGTGAATAAAGTCCTTTAGCCAAATATTCAAGCAGTTGGAGACACCTAAAGAAGGAAAAAAAAAAACAGCTAAACTTTACATGGGCCACTGCTTAAAAAGAAATGTCAACACTGATGCAGAGTTTTCCAGCAAATACGAGTATCACTGCACTGTCAGGAGAAACAGTACTCAAAGGATCAGCACAAATCAGACTTAAAGTTTAGCTATGAATATTATATTAGTATTATGACTAGACAAAACACAAACACAAATCATAAAAAAAATAATAATGTAAAGAGACATGTAAACAGGTGGACTTGTAGATGAATGTAATATATATATATATATATATATATATATATATATATATATACGTGTGTGTGTGTGTGTGTGTATACTCATCTACAAGCATTTCAGTATAGTATGTACGAGGCAGTTTCAGTATAGTGTATGAGAGGTTTTATTATAATGTGTGACTGATTTCAGTATGAAATATGAGAGGTTTCACCATAGTGTATTAATGATTTCAGTATAATATATGAGAGGTTTCAGTATAATGTGTGAATGACTCAAATTTCACGTGTCTGTAAGAGGGTAATTTTGAATAATGTCTCAAACGGCCCCTCATAAAATTGGTTTATTTTACGTAAAAACAAATGCTGTCCTATTTTAAAATAAATTCTTTAAGCATTTTTACTTTGCAAACAACATACACAATACTACGATAAAGTCTGGAAACATTAGATATTTAAGCATATACATAGATTATCAGAACTAACAAAGCTAAATTATTTCCAGCTACTAAAAACAATAGCGGATGATCTCTCATGGTAGAGGTGATTACCCATACCACTAATGAGAAGGGTTCCCATTATTAAAATGATGGTTCTACCAAAAGTCAACTGTTTTCAGAACTACCCACTACAATCATTTTCAGTGTAGGTTTAAGTCACTGGACTCACATATCAAAATTTCTATGGAAAAAACAAGCCATCACATAGTCTAAAAACTTTACAACAGACAAAAGACAGAGGTGAATTGGACCTACCCAACTTTAATCACTATTTCTTAGCTAACAAGCTGCAATATATCTCCAAATGGCTTAAACCAAGCGCTCTGGATGAACCATGGTTAGATGTAGAGCAAGCATTGTGTGAGGATCTAGTCATCTCTGACCTGCCATTCATCAGCTCAGCCATAAAACCACATAAGTGTTTTAAAAATCTTAACATCAGTTCCTCTTAATTGGTTTGGTGGGTATTTTTAAAAAATAACCAAGTCTTTACTTATCCCATGTAAGCTTACATCCATCTGGAACAACCTTGTCATCCTGTAAAACAAACTCTCACTCTCACTCAATGAAAAAATAAAGGAACAAAACAATTAGAACATATAATAGAAAAAAGCAAACTTCTTGTAATTTGATATGCTCACTTCACACTATGGAATCAGTGGCACAACATTTTCAGAATACCACCAGTTTAAATCTATTATGTGTAAAAAAATATACCCTTAACCAATTAAACTTGCAGCTACTTTACCTATCAGGGTAGCAGAATTCTTTCATTTCAAATCTCCAAAGCTATTATCAAAAAATATATAGACTATTATCTAAGCTAGAAGATTAAATCTGTCTTCCAACTTTGAAATGGGAAGCTGACTATCCAGTAACTTTAATCAAAATACATGGTCACAAATATGTTTAAACACCTTTACATTAACTAAGAATTCAAATATGCAACAAATATGCAGGCAGTATGGGTCGGTCACAATCAAATATCTGCTCACATTGAACACACCTTGTGGTCCAGAACACAGCGGTCCACAGGTTCTGGCTTCAGGTATGTAAAGACATGTCAACATGGCTTAAATTTAATTTCATTTAACACTGGATCTTCACAGGGCTGTATCGTCAGCCCTCTGGTCTTTTCCCTGTACACTCATGACTGTACTGCTATGAACAGCTCCAACAACATAGTGAGGTTTGCGGACACTGTGGTGGTTGGTTGCATCAACAACGATGAGTGGGTGTACTGTATACGAGGAAGGTGGAAAAACTGGCAGTGTCTGTTAGAAAGGGTGTGCAGTTTAAATACCTGGATGTGCACATCACAGAGGATTTATCCTGGACTCTGCACATAGACAACCAGGTGAAGAAGGCGAGGCAGTGCCTTTTCACCTCAGACAACTGAGGAAATTCAGTCTCTCTGCAAATCATGAGGACGTTCTACACTGGAGTGGTGGAGTGTGTTCTGGCTGGTAACATCACCCAGTAGTATGGGAACAGTACTAGTTGTGACCAGAGGGCTCTGCACAGGGTGCTAAGGTCAGCACCATGGGTACAACACTCCCCACCCTCCAGGGCATCTTCATGAAGAGAACAACAGCCAGAGCAAACAGGTTCATGAGAGACCCTCATCATCCTAACAACCGTTTGTTTGAGTGGCTGCACTTTGGTCGGCGCCTAAGGCTTATTAAGGCGAACACAGAGAGACTCAGGAGGAGCTTCTTCCCTCAGGCTGTCAAAACTGTGAACTCTACCCTGTAGTGACACTGGCTAGTGTCCTACCTTCTGCTGAAAAACACTTTCATTTACTCATGTGACTTTGACAAGGTTTATATTTTGCACTACCATTTAAATTGTTCATATATACATATATGCATATATATATATATATATATATATATATATATATATATATATATATATATATATATATATAATGTACACATATTGTAAGAATATAGCATGCACATCACTGCACAATCATTGCACTGTGGCTTATTATATTTATATTTATTGTTATTTTAGATTATTAACGTGTTGTTAATTTTGTTTTTGTTACTAGTAGTAAATGGGTGTGCACAGCCTCAAAAGCACATATGACTCCATTTCACTGCCATCTTGCACATGACAAATGAAATACTTGTAAACCCTGCACTGTGCCCAGTAAGTGACTTGGGTGACATTAACATGGTAATTAACTCAGCACACATGATCCTAAAGCCTGGTACACACATAATGATTTTTGGGCTTTTTTTGTCCCCATTTTGCCTCTTCCCAACCTCTGACAGCAAATGCCCAATCATCGGGAGATTTCCCTGTCCAATTATCATTTAGTTTTTGGTGTGTTATGAGCCAATTTGTCCCGATAAACCGCTCAGAAAAGGGCCGTAGCCGACAATTGGGAATATTGAACATGTTCAATATTTCAGAGCCGATTTCTGAGTGACGCCGACAACTTGTGCATTCTTACTGTCAGAAAGCGACCTGGCTGGGGAACAAGGAAGTAAATAAAGTCTGTGTTCATGCTGTCTCCAGTCTGTTATTTTTTTCATTTCTGTATTTGTCTGTTAGTAATAGTCCCAAGACCACCATCATTCCCTCATCCTATATATCCTCTTCCATGCTGTGTGTTGTGTTTTCCGGTTGTTGCTTTGTTTCTTCTTATACTTTTCGACGTTTGTCCGGTCCAGAGGACTAGATTGTAGATGAGTTGTGGAACAGCATTGTTACGTGTGTGTTGTTCTGTAATTACATTTTCGGAGCACACCACACACAGTACAATTAAAACAGCCTTTTTTTTTTTTTTATCTTCATGTGTGAGGTTTCAACCAAATAAAATCTTTTACTTGGCCACATCAGTACTGAGACAACGTCTGCTTCCTCAAAGAATCAGCAAAATTTTACTCCCTTTGGTCCCCTGTGATTAGCTCCATCTCTTAGTGTTAGTGTTAGGGGAGGATTGTGACCTCGTCTGTTGGATATGGGTGGGGGGTACCTGATGGCTGCAGGTCCTTGGTGGTTTATCCCTGTGGGGATCAGGGGCCTTATTTATAAAGCTGGCAAAGTTACAAAAACTGACGTACGCCAAATATAGTCAGCTTTTGGGATTTATGAAAAAAACAAACTTGGTGGGAAAATGTTCCTACCTTCACGGCAACTCTGACCCAGGCATCCACACATAATCTAGATAAACGGGAAACGGTGACACCACCGGTACAGAATAAAATCAAGGAAATGCTGTGAAATGTGAGACATTTGTGCACAATCAACTATTATCTTTCCTTTCACACCACATGTTAGATACTAAAGCTGTTTGCATAAATAAATAAAGATGCACATTCAATATTAATTCTTCTAAGAGTGCACGCTCGGGGAAAAAACAATAGAAATTTAAAAAAAAAGGGAGATGATATTAATACGAACCTCAACCACTAAAATATGTTCTGTCATTGTGAAACAAAATGTACATGTTATAAAATACATTCAGCTGGATGTCTAACAGTGATGCAATGCTTATGAAACACACAAGAGGTGTATTTCCTTTTATTTATTTATTCTTACACAATGCTTTTTTAAATTGTTGTCCCAATTTCTGTCTTGACGGTCTTTATTTCCCGCAATGCCTTATCCACCTGGTTAATAGCGGTGTTTGTGTCCCTATGCACCGCCCACCCAGCTGGAGCACCCAGCAACTAGAAAGAACTATTATTTAACACTAAATAAACTGCTACCAAAAAAAGAAAAAAAGAAAAGAAAAAAGGAAAAAAAATAATTCCCAGGTAAGCTACTCTGTTATTACATGATTTTTTCATCAGCCAAAAAACCTGAATATGTACGTGAGCTTACCAACGAATAACATCTCTTGAGGGCAAAAGGTAGAAATAAATGGCAAAGTAATGACGTTTATACACACGTTTTCCCAAAATCTTGGATAAAATCTTTTAAAATAGCCACACTGGCAACCTGAGAGGCACATTGATAAAAATGTGCGATTAGGACTGTTTCTCACTTTAGTTTTCTAGACTCTGTTAGATATTATTTTAAATTTGTCTTTGATTCTATAACTTGTGCATAACATTAATGAAAATATTTAAATACAGATTTGCAAGTTGGAAAGAATAACACACACACGCTGAACAAGTACATTGTGTAATCTTGGATTAACATGCGTTGCTTTCGGTTTCTAAGTGAAGAAAAGGACAAGCTAACATTTGAAGATTCAAACTGGTGTTAGAGAAATGTCTGGCCTGCGACATGTGGCTGCTTTTGGCCGTACTTCTGTTTTTGCAGAAACAGGAACCTCAGAGGGAGCCGCAGCAGACAGACGAGGCTGACAGCAGAAGATGCAGAAAAAACTGCCTCGCAACAGTTGATTAGTTAGTTATAGCATCCAATCACTGTTCAGTTTAGACAAGGTATAATTACTGGGTGTTACGGACACCGCTCATTACTGACACCTGTGGCTCGTCCTGTATGCAAATGCCAGGCCCTGATGTCTGTTCAGAGTGGCTAGACCTGACGCACCCCCGGTCTCCTCCCCGCTGATTGGCTCATCACCCAGCCAACCACATTGCAGCTTGCCGAAATCAGAGGAAATAAAGGACTGCTGCTGTGTTCATTCTGTAGGGAGAAGCTGGATAGCACAGACGGCTTCCCCTCAGCTTGTGGTTGCGTTACTAGACTGTGTGTTTGCTGTGCTTAAATGGTAGCCTTCTAGTACGTAGACTACTTTGAGGTTTCAGCAGAGTTAAACCTGGCTGTTTGTGTTTTCCCTTGTGGGAGTAATTGTAGTCTCGTTTTGGTTGGGCTTTACCTTTGTGTATTACACAGCTTGTTTTGGCTGCGCTTTGAGTTAGTTTGTGTTCTGCCTTTTGATTCAACCTTCGTGTTTAGATATTAGAGGACAATGGTCGCATGTGTTGGGCTACCTCAGGCTACTTGGTTGTGAATGTATTTCTCTTAGATTATTGGAACCACTGCACGTTTGTTATTTAGTTAAGTACGCCGGTTTATGTGCACTCTTTTGTTTATATAATCTTAGTTTGGTTTATCCAGCGGACATTTTGGTGTTTCTTTCAGCAGTTTCACTAACCCCAACACTGGATTATGTTTGCCACCTGGTTTTGATCTTTATTTATGCTTACAACAATAAAACCTGCTTTGTTTCACTTTTACATCTGTCCATGGTTACCCCCTCCCACACCCCTTGAGTGGGACATAACACTGGGTTCAGGGAAAGCAGTGGGGTTCTGATTTAGGTTATCAGCAGCAGAACTCCTTTCTCTGTAACCAGAGAGGGTGAGATAGTCTCATAACCCAGAATTCTGTAACATTTCCAATAAATTGTAAAAATAAATATCTTGACTTTGAAAGAAGTTGTTTGTTCTCTCTGACCAAATCAACGAACATGCATGGAAGGAAAACCACAGAGTTTTCTCTAACAACTCTTTAGACTAGTTTTTATTTACAGCTCTTCAGGTCATAACTTTGCAATAATAGTTTATGCTGATTGCTCCCCCTGCCAAATTCTCCCTTTGTTTCTTTTTCATTTTTTTTCCCTGAAAAGGGATGATACACTTGCTTTGATCTGATAATAATCAATAATTCATAAAAAAAAAAAAAATCTATGAGGTCTTATTTTTTAAGACATTATAGGAATCAGGGTATCAGGGGAGTATGATAACCTTATAACCTGTGAATATTCTTGCATTCTTCTTGTTGCTGGTTCGGGAAATGAACGGGCTTTCTTCACTCACAGACATGTTGATCTGGCAAGAGTTAATCATTTAAATTGGTAAGCCAGGTGATTTAATATATAATGTTACATTGTCATCCACTGATAGCAGTTTGTGTGTTGTTATTGTCACCAAGCAACTACCAGTAATGAATAAGGGCTCTCCTAATCTTCTAATGGCTATGCTTTACATGCCATAAATAAGATGTCCTTTGGTTCAATTCTACCTTTTCTGTCGTTGATCCTTGAATGACATGCATTTTTATAAACCATGCTATGCACAGCTGTCAAGAGCAGGTTTTTTTTTTTTTTCCTTTTTTTATTGTTGGGATCAAACACATTTGTTCCTGAGGGAATAGGATTTTGTAAGCTACTGGTTCATTCATTATAACTCCCAAACGTAACATCTATTATGCAGATGAAACGTAACATCTGTTATGAAGGTGAATAGTAAATTTCCCAGTGTGTGTCTTTATATTTGCATTGTTTATGCTGTGTTGAAATATCTTTAAAAGCTCCATGTGTGGAAGTGATGTTTTATCACATATCTTCCCTAATCAAAGTAATTACCCCTCAGTAATCAGTTTGAACTAATCTGGTTATGGTGGATGCATCTCTAAGGATTCTGTAAGCCATACATGTCATTTCCGAGAACTGCCCTCCATCGCCGCCACCAATCTGTTTGACTGATTATGCACACAGGAGCTGCAAAACCTGTGATCTGCATCACAATTACATACAGCCAAGAGGAGGTTGAACTTTATTAACAACTGGGTTTGGATTAACAGACTTCAGAAAGTCATGTGAATGGCACATAGATGGCTGGGATTGTTTAACATTGAAGCATAAAACAAAGCATAAAATAAAAACAAAGGATGGGAATGCAACAGAATTATTTATTTTTAAAATTAATTTTCTGTAGGAATATAAACACATATAAAATAAACTGTTTGCTGAATCAATTTCATAGGTCAAAAAATTTCTTCATTTTAGACTTAATGTGATGTGTTTGAAAAATCCTCCTGTAGAAGGGTCATATGGTAATTCATGCATTGGAGTTTATTTGTAAAAATGTGGTAAATAATTTTTAGTGTTAACTGTTTACACTGCTAATGGCTATTGTTTGCGAACCTTTTATCAGTTCAAAATATTTATAGGGATTCTGGGAAGTATTTCTTTTAACATGGAAATTTAATGTCATCTCAGACTGAACACGTTACATCCCCTCATCCACAACAGCAAATGTCATGCTTGAGTTCATCTTGCTGATAGCCATGTAACAGTTAAAAAAAATGAATATTATGTCTTAAAAACCAGTTCTGTGTCAGTATCCTGTAAGTTTAGCTAATGTAACAAAGTGCCTGAAAATAATTTGAAAATGTAGCAAATTATGTTTTCCTATGACTGTGCACCAACATCTTATCTTCAATGACATACATGTGCAGGAGAAATAGCTGCTCTTTATCAAATATTAGGGAATAAAGCCATAAAATAAATGAAATAATAACAAGAATTTGGTTAAATTCTGTCTTTAAAAATCCTGACAATGTTTTGTCCAGAAAAGACATTGACAAAATAGCACAGCATCAACAGCTGGTGGGGAGCCACAAATGTACCATCGTCCGAGCTAGACAAGGCAGTGTGCTCCCTTCTCATGTGCGTAACAGTTTTCTTAAACTGGATTTGTTCCTGTAATGGAGCACGGGTAATCGGTGAGACTCACTCTGTTATTTGCTAAGGCATATCCAATTATTCTCTTTGATTTCTTCCTAGTCTTTGTCTGCTCATGTGTTTAAGGGTAGCCATGCATTAAAACAACAGGCAACAATGCAATGGTTTCTAAGCTTCGGCACCCTTTCAAGTCCATTTAACATTGTTTTCGGTGCACAGAGAGGCTCAGTTTACTCACTATCATGATCAAAGCTAAATAACTGAAAGAAGATTACTGAAAAGGGGAAGGAAGAAAAAAAAAAAGACTGGGCCAACATGACCCAATAAAACTCGACTGAATGAACTCTAACAAGCAGAGTGAGGTGTGGATTAAAACAACTCCTATTAAATATAAAAGGAAATACTACAGGGGGACAGAAAGCAAACTTTATAATTGAGAAGCCTCTACATGCACTTTAACTGTTGATGACCTTCCCTTGAGTAAACATTAGAAGTCCAAGGGTCAGTAAATGGAGCAGGTAATGTACATTTATATGTTGTTCTGCATCATCTCTACAATCAAGATCATGATGCAAAATTCATACAGCATCATCTTACCAGTCACCAGCTACACTTTATCACATGGTGATGATATCTGTCATAAAACCGCCAGATGTTGACAAAAGTAGTTAAACAGCTAATATTGATGAAGAAACAGTAATATATTATCTTATTTTAACTTTAGTTTATTGCATATACAATATTTAATGTGTGAAGTTTATATTCTTTTTTTTAATTCAACTTAACATATTTTATTTTTTCAGTGTCTTAGCTTACCTGATACAGTTAGGGCGGCGCTTTTAGAGACATAATTTCATGTACACATGTGTCCGTGTGTGATTAAGCACTTCTCATACAGAAAAAGTATGTGTGTGTGGTATGTTGTGTATATTTGTGATATGTGGGCTCATGATCTAGGGGATTTGATGGGTAAAGATGTTTGTCTTTTTTTTTACGTTTGTTCATTGTGTTTTTAATGTAAAGCATGCATTACCTTTTTTGTATGAGAAGTGCTTAATAAATAAAGATTGATGGACGGACGGACGGACGGACGGACGGACGGATGGATGGATGGATTGATTGATTGATAAAACTGATGATCTGACTAAAAACACAGGTTTCCTTTGTGCTCCCCTTTTCCTGGCCAGTGCTCCTGCCTGGCCCCCCTTCAAAACTTTTCTAGACCCGCCCCTGCATTGCTGAAGCATAATCTTTTTCTTCCACCTGTCAGCTGTAAATAGTAAATGGTCCGTATGGTATACATCACATTCACCCATTCACACACACATTCACACACTGATGGCGGAAGCTGCCATGCATGGCGCTCAACCACGACCCATCAGGAGCAATTAGGGGTTCAGTGTCTTGCCCAAGGACACCTCGACATGAACTCGACTTGGCCAAGGATCGAACCGGCAACCCTTGGGTTACAAGACGACCGCTCTACCTTGCTGAGCCACGCTGCCCCTGTGTTTGAGAAGGGTCCTGTCAAAAACAATTTTTGGGGGTAAATATGTGCTGATATGAACCCCAAACCGCTAGCTTCTTCCTTCCAATTAACAAACTCCACAAGAAATACGGTACTAATGAAGAATAAGCTAATCACCTTCAGACATTATGATTCACAGAACAAGAGGGGATGGAGACAAAGAGAAGACCAGAGAGCCACTAGACCAGCCATGTTTGTGCAGAATGCACGGGCAAAAAAAATAAATAAATAAATAAAAAAAATCCATCCATAGAGTCAGAAGGCTCATCTTTTCCATTTTGCCTGTAGAAGCTTCCATGTCCCTCCGTCATAAGGAAAAATGACAGATGTATTGGGCTTGTTAGGCCATGCATGTGTTAAGTGCGTTAAAAATATTAACACGATTAATTACATAAGTGACTGTTGTTAATGCATTATTCTTGACAACTCTATCTATCTATCTATCTATCTATCTATCTATATATATATATATATATATATATATGTATTGTATTTGTATATCATTTGTATTTGTACAATAATATAATAATATATAGTCAAAAGTGCATCAGCTGACCTGTACCATATTTGCACCAGGATGTGAAAAAGGAGTC
The DNA here is from genome assembly GCF_017639745.1 of Melanotaenia boesemani. NCBI lineage: Eukaryota > Metazoa > Chordata > Actinopteri > Atheriniformes > Melanotaeniidae > Melanotaenia > Melanotaenia boesemani. The sequence goes on from NC_055685.1 coordinate 25,138,983, forward strand.
ACAGTGCAGTGTTGAAAATAACAGTCATAAGTAATGAAAACACCCTCAACTGCTGCACTTAGAGGCCCCACAAGGCTTGGGCAAAAAGTTTCCTCATGTTGAAGCTGCAAGGATTATTAGATTAGATTATTAGATTATTACACTTCTGTACCCCTTAAATATGTTTAAACTAAGTTAGCAACTCTGTGCCAAGTGCACAACATCTGGACATTCATCATGCAGCATCAATAGATCTTAACTATGTTATTCGTTATGTTTACTCTATTTTCTACACTTAGTGTGAATGTGACAAAGTGGGTTGATAATGTATTGTGCAGATAAAATGTTATCTTTATTATGTGCATTACACATACATTCATAACAACGATGGATTGTCTAACAAAACCAAAACAATCAGATGGTTTTGGACCTGTTACAAAATTCAGATTAAAATAAAGATTAATTTTAAATTAATGTTCACTTATTAATATCTAATGTTCATTCATTACAATAACCTGAAGAAGAATTTACTCCAAAGGGTTTTTTGTTAACATGTCCTCAAAATGAAAATTGATTCCCACTGAAAGACAAAGGAAATCCAGATGTTTCTCTTAACAGCTGCAGTCACTTCATTATGGGGATTTCTACCAAATGACCTCTTTCCAAGTCCCTCCTGACAAAAGATTTTTGCTGACACATTTATTTGAATGTATAATTTCTCCTGAGAGAGATTACTTAATCTTCTCTGGAACACTATCTCTGTTTGTGTGACCTGAAAATCTGATAATATGGGTTATCATTAAGAATTTAGGCTGAAGAAGAGATTCGCCAACTCATATGTATACAGTTTTGGCTGTCTGTCATTTCAAACTGCCACCTGGGTTGCCTCAGATGCAGAGTGGCAGAGAGGTTTAATGGTTCACTGGATAATTAATGATTCACAAATCAGGGTAAAATAATGCTAACTTTACTGCTTTATCTCTCCTCTTACCAGTCATCATATAAAAACTGTAAAGAAAAAAAAAGATAAAATTACAGAAATTTGTTTTAGGAGATGGAAGTTGTGTTTGTAAGAGAGATTTTCTTTTTTGCTGAAAGTTCTGTATTTACTCCAAATGCAGCACCTTTTTTAAGTCTATGGTGGATGTCAAGCAGTCTGACAGCTGAGAAAGGGAAGGTTTTTCCACAACACAGAAGCTTTCCATCAAACCCAATGTGTACTTGTGAGCATCAAAAGACGCAATAGACAGTTGCAGCAATAGCCTGAAAACAAAATGCAAAGACAGCATTCACCGTACAATGATAGCTTCATTGTCCGTGAGTCTGGATAGAAGATCAAAAGACATCTACACTATTTTTAACCATGGTTTTTAATGTTGCTGTTTTAATAAAGAAAGGTTTCAGCCTAAAAACTAGAGAGGGTTTGCTATGGATCCTTTGGCACTTTCTGATGAAAGCCTGGATCTAATGAACAAGCAGATCACCAACCTTAAAGAAGACATCTGGAATCTATCCAAGGAACTGAGCAGTTGAATTCCCTATTGGATGTGGGGTACCAGCAGATGATATACTTAGCTACATAGCCTCACTGAAAGCAGCTCTCCAGGACACCCTGCCTTGGGATCCTGCTATCCCCTCACCCTGGCCCTCTTCCAGCTCCACTCCCAGACATTCGGAATCTTGGTCCAAGGTGGTCTGCTGCCCAAGAAAGCCTCCGATGGTACTGGCCTGGTATTATCCAATTTGAACTGCTGGCTGGGCATCGACCAGCACTTCACCAGCTTGGACCAAGGCGGTCAAATCCCCACAGTCCTCCCAGAGCTCCTCCTCAGCAAGGTGTTGAAAGCTCCTAAAAGCCACGGTGAAGGGACACATCGAGACTCGTGCGGTCGTGGCCGGGAATGTGCCTATGTTCGAGCTGGAGCCTCCCCGGGGGCCGGCGTCTCTCCTCCCACAGCTCCCACCATGGAGGCAACTGCTTTGCCCTCTGGTGCTGCAGGCCCCTCTACCCAGAGTCTCAGTGGCTGGAGCTGGCCTTCGTGTTCTCATTGTGGGGGATTCCATTGTCTGACATGTCCGTGTGAACAGGTGCTGCAGTGCAGTAGTCACAAAAGCAACTCCGCCCACCAACTCTCTCATCACCACTCTTTAGCTTCCACGATTGTAATACATGCAGGCACAAATGACCTCAAGTTCCAACAGTCAGAGGATGGATTTTATCAACCTCATCAACAACATCAAAGAGTAAATAAACACTGCATAATTTCCGGTCCACTACCTTCACACCGTCATGGGTAGACATATAGACAAGTTCAGATCATAATGCAAAATTTATACAAGTTCAGCCACATCCAACAGCTTCACGTTTGGTTAAAAGGTTACTGTCACAAACTCATCCTCCACTCCTGCAAAGCTCTCTCCAATTGATGGTCCAGCCAGAACACATATCCCCTAGTCAGACCCTCCTCGCTTACACATCATATACCGGTGCACATCACCAGCAGACATAAGCATCCCTTTCCATATCCTTACACTTCTACTGGCAGATGTCTCCTTCCCATTTATACAACTCCTGTTACAAATCCCACGTCTCAATCTCACAACCGAACTAATCACTGTCAAACAAATCCTTTATTGTTAATTATGTGATTGTAGCTAAGAACATTGACTGTGTCTTTTTAACTGAAACTTGGCTTGGCACTGATGCACCAATTATTCTCACAAAGGCTTCCCCAATGAATTTTAAGTTTTTATTTTCTATCAGGGAGGTAAAAAATGTGGAACAGCTTCAGTTCCTCAACAATCAATATCAACCCACAACAACCCACCTGTTTTATGCATCACAGTTTATAGACCACCAAAACCTTCTACCTGTTTTATTAAAGTTTCCAGATTTTTATTTTTTTAATTAGCTGTACATATTAAATACAATAAGATTTTAATAACTGGTGATTTTAACCTACATATCAATAACAGAAGTGATCCCTATGTCAGTGAGTTTCTTAAATCTTTTAAACAGTATGAATTTTAGGCAACATGTAACACAGCCTACTCACAACAGAGGACACACCCTGGACCTGATCATACCCTATGTTCTGTCCATTGGTGTGCCCTCTGTTGTTGATCTGGCTGTGTCTGACCACTACTGTGTTTTTTTTTTACATCACAAGTTTTAGCCAACAGGAGGCCCCAGTGAGAACTGTGAGGAAACAATATATTACTTCTGAAGTGGCTTTTTACCTGCATCATGTGATTTTATTGTACGTCATTTTAACAATAGATGAAAGTCAGCTATCTACTCAGCATCTACAAGAAAATACAAAACACCGTGGAGAAATGAGGAAATTAGAAAGCTGAAAAGAAATTGCAGGACAGCAGAGAAGAAAAAGAGAGAGAGAGAAAAAAAACAATGCATTATGAAAATTCATGTGAACAACTCAAAATCTACAATAATACACTTAAACTGGCCAGAACACTCCACTTCTCAAACCTCATCACAGATAACAAAAACAATATCAAATTCCTTTTTTAAACCATTGATCTTTTAAAAAAGGCTGATTTTAACAAATCATCCATTACAGCATCAGATACTGCACGTGTGGACTTAGCAGACCACTTCAGACATAAAACTGATATGATTAGATCCGGTCATTTATCTCAACATGTTGTTGATTTTAACAGATCTTAATCTCTGCTTTTACCCGATGAAACACTGGAGAGTTTTGTCCTGGTTGATGCAAAAATGCTTGGTCGAGTTTTCTCCCATCCAAACCTAACCTTTTAGACTCAATTCCCAAATCACTTTTAAAAACATTTTGTGGTTTATATATATTTATATATCAATATCAGTCTGGTTTTAGGAAAAACCACAGTACTGAGACAATCCTTTTAAAGGTTGTAAATGACCTCACATCTAACTTGGACGCACAGAATCTTTCAGTTCTGGCTCTACTGGATCCAAGCATCACCTTTGATACAGTAGATCATGAGATTTTTTTAAACAGACTCAGACATCTGGTGGGCCTCTCAGGTAATGTTAATAATTTACTCCTATCTTACAGATCGATAGTTTTATGTAAGTATAGATACATGCTCCTCAAAGATGCATAAAATCCAGTGTGGGGTTCCGCAAGGATCAGTTTTAGGCACACTTCTTTTTTTTCCCGTACATGTTGCCTTTTTGGGATGCATAAGGTGGCACGTCATTGATTTTCTCAGCTATGATCATGATACACAGCTTTACATTGCTGTAGCTCCTAATGACCTGGAGCCAGTGAATACTCTTTTAAACTGTGTTTTAGATATAAATTCATGGATGGCAGAAAATTTTAATTATCAATCTTGAAGACAAGAAAGAGATCATTTTACCAAAATTACAAAACTGTAAATATTCTCAGTGTGTGAGAATTCTGGGTGTCCTTTGACTCTGAACTTGATTTTTTTAGAAATGTCACAAAAACAGGATTTTACCATCTTAAAAAGAGTCCACCCATTCTTCTGTCTTGCCAGCACCAAGGTTCTGATTTGTGCTTTTATTTCTAGTAGAATAGATTATCTCTGGTCTTCCAAAAAAGTCTATTTCTTACCTATGATTACTCCAGAACTCAGCAACACAATGACGATGATGAGGACCAGTGGACGGGAACACATTACACCAGTTTTAAAATCGCTGCATTGGCTTCCCTTGCATTTCAGGATCAATTTCATGGTTCATATAGTTGTTTATAAATGTCATAATGGTCTTGGACCTTCATATTTTATCAGACCTGCTTTTAAACTATCAACCCTCGCGGACCCTTAGATCCTCTGGTACTGGCCTCTTAGTTGTTCCCAAAGTCAGAACCAAAACTTATGGGGAGGCTTCGTTCCACCACTACAGGCCTCGACTCTGGAACAACCTGCCAGAGAACCTCACAGCTGCAGAGACTGTTGCTGTTCCTAAAAACAGGCTCAAGACCTTTCTTTTAAGCTTAGCTTTTGACTAAATTTTATTTGCTTTTGTTTAGATTTTTACTTATCTAATTATGTATTTTTCTATTTATTTTGAATACCACATATTTATGTGGCTCTCCATTTTATTTTGTTTTAACCAAGTAAACAGTTTTTATTAACTCCTTTATTTTACTTCATTTTATTTTACTTTATTTTGTCACTTTCAAGAAGTGCTTAATCTGCATCTTTATCCTGGTTGCTGTTATCATTTGTTGTTGTTTATAAGTTTATTTAAGCTTGTTTTTACTTTTTAACTTCAGTGTTTTCCTCCTAGGGATCCTCCACACCAGTAGCGCTACCTGCTCTTTCTGCTGGGTTGTTGCCATGGCGACTGCCCTTGTAAGGGTGGCTGGGGGTCCTCCACTGCTGCCCTGTGTTTGTGGTGAGGTCTGTGAACCCCAGCCTGCCCTGATCTGGGAGATTCCTGTGGTGGCACCCTCTGTGGTCAGGGGTGGGCTGGCTTCCGGTGTGACTGAATCCCCAAGATACAGTTTTCACACAGCAGCATCAAGCCAGATGTTTACATTCTATTGATATGTTTATACTTACATTCAGTTAAAAGACAGTAACTAGGGATGGGAGTTCATGTTTTATGTGTTGGGGGAAGCGTACATGTGCTTTGTATGCGTGTGTGAGTTTAAGATTGTGTGTAAAAGAGACTACAATGAGGTGTGTTTTAATTTCCTGTTATATACTATGGTGTGAGAAGGGTTTTAAATTTTGTTTTTAATTTGCATAATTTGTTTTCAATATGTAAAGCACTTTGTGTTGCTGTGTGCATAAAAAACGCTCTATAAATAAAATTTGATTTGATTTGTTTTAAAAATGAACATGGTTACTCCAAAATAAGTTAGAAAGGAGATAGGAAGAATTTGTGTCTTTGCTTTTAAATCAGGAAAGAGCAGAGGAGAATAAAATGAAACAAATATAACAAATAATTAGATAACAATAATTATAGGTAATTCTAACAGTAAAATATAAAGAAAAGAATTAGAAAGGTAAGAATGAAAGGTGATGGGAGGAGACATGGGTGGACTGTGAAGAAATGGCAAGTCTATGTGTGAGAGATGAGAAAAGAAGCCAGTTTGTAAAAGAGTTGAAAGGGGAGGGCTAGAAATGAGAGGGGGAGAATAGAAAACAAATAAACACATAATTTAAAAAAGAGGATAAAAAAAATTATTCTGAGGAGAAAAATATGATAGAAAAGAAGGCTCAAGATAAAAGCACAGGAAAGCTAAAGGAAGAAAAGTAGAAATATGGAAAATAAATAGAAAAGGACAAAAACTTTGAAGATAAAACAAAAAGTGGTTTGGCTACAGCATTACTTTGTGCTGTGCGCCTAATGGGAATGACAGGAAGGGAGGGTAGGCCATGGCAGAAATTACAGTGATAAAGAAAATCCTGATCAAATGAAAATGAGAGGAGTAAAACAGTGAGAGGGAAAGACTGAGGAAGAAAGAAGATAGGAAAAGAAAGACAAGATGATGATGTCAGGGAGGAAGGATGCCTAAAGAAAAGATTCAGGAAAAAAGGAGAAAAGGAAATAAGACAGAAGACACTGGGAAAGGGACAGAGGTTGAGTAATGTTTTTTTTAATACTGTCACACTAATGAGACTTGGGTTTGCTGTATGGCTGCATCCTGTTACTGCCTGCAACTTCCCTGTTAGTATTAGCTTAGATTAATGGGCACACACTCATCCATAATATTAACAAAGGTGGGTGAAAATTGCTACAGGGGAAATTGCATGCATTCCAAAGTACTACTGCGATAAAGCTGTGTAATCAATATGGGATGATTTAAATATCTGCTGCTGTGGTATTATGTTTTAACTGAGATGACTGGGCTAGCAAAAACTAAGCAGAATATTAGAACTAAGATTTGAAAGTTGTCATTTCAAAGCAGCTTGGACCCAGAAGGGCTTGTTCATTCAGAAGAAACACGAGTGTTGCAGCAGAATTCTACAACTACATCTGTAGTGATATGCAACTGACAGTAATTGCATTAATAGATAAATAGGAGCTTTTTTTTCATTTGTTTTGTGTAAACACATAGTGCAGAACACCACAAACTGGTTTGATTGTCTCATATATGAGCTTGGCCTCAAATACAATTTGGGCAACACTGTTTTCTTGGAATCCTGTGTCTAGGTCATCCTCCTCAACATGAACATTATATCAACATACCTTCAAGCCACAAGCTCTGTTATAGCATGCTTTGTTAGTTATTGACCTTACTTGTAAACATTGTGTAACCGACCTATGGGGGTAAATTGCCTCAAGAGACTCTGTCTATTGTAATCAAAACACTAGCCGCCTAGGCTAATCTTTTCATAAACCCTCTCGTCCCACTTTTTAACATTATGTGTGGTAAAGGATGGGCACAGATGGGATATTCCCTCAGGATCACAACGTTTTCACAAAGACACAAATAATAAAGTCAAACCAGAACCCATGATGGTGGTCACAGCTAAAAAGCCCAGGAAAGAAGGCATGGGTGGAGATTGGCCTGACCCGATTACATAAACTCCATAATTCAAAATGAACAAACTAAGATTTGAATAAGGAATACCAAGAAAGTATTAGTTTACACAAAATAAAGAACAGGTTTGGTGTCTTCTCATTAACAGGAGGCAGCGACAGGCACCTGGTTCTCCTGGTGCATTAACCATCTACCCTGAAAAGGGTTTAGCCCACATTCAGGTTCTAACAAACTAGATGATTCAGTACAACACTACATATTCTCAGAACGAGTTCTAAAATGAAGCAGCTTAGTAAATGACAGGGGTCTGTGAAGCTATTACATACATCACGGTTTCTTCTTCTTCTTCTTTGTTCCTTTGGCTTGTTGCACATGAGCTATACTGGGCAACACTGTCCTTATAATTTCCTGTTGTACTTGTCCATGATCAGGGGACCTGCCAAGAGTGCATCCTATCTCTCTGTCCTGTTAATTACTGGCATAGGCTCTAACTCAAAATGTTTCTGCTTCTGCCTGTCGTTCTTCAGAAAACTTCAAAACTTCAAAGACCTTCAAAACTACAGACACTCAAAATTGTTTGCTATTGTTGAATTACTTACTGGCATAAGTGAATTGATTGATTGATTGATTGATTGATTGATTGATTGATTGATTGATTGATTGATTGATTGATTGATTGATTTGATTGATTGAGATAAACAATACAATATGGAAGCTGGGAGCAGCCGCTCTGTGCTTTATTTCTTTTTTTAATTGTTATATTGAGATAACGAGGTAATTTTCTCATTATCTTGAAGCAAATAGATGATCAAGGTGGGCTTATAATTAAGTGTGTGACACCTGATTTCAGTGATCAAAACAGACAGCTGATGGGAGGGACTACATATATGTATATATATGTATATATGTGTAATTATGTGAGTGAGTGATTGGTAAAACTTAACAGTCAGACACGTCACAATTTCAGCCTTTGTCAGAGTTGACAGAGGTAAAATTGGACATTCTGATCAGTGATGGACATTGCTCGATCTGGCGTCGGCGGCCGGCATCCCAGAACAGAACAGCTCTGTTCCCTGCGAACACTGACAGCCCTGCAGAGCCCCTTCAAAGCCAGACTGCTGCATCCAAAACATGAAGGAGGTCCATGATTATCCCAGTAGACCACAAACACACTCACTAAATTCCAATATAATTTATTAATGTAGGAAACACACTTAATGTAGCTTATTTTTATAATACTTATATATTAACAACAGGTAGGTTTCTGGGGGGAACCTGTGTGGAGTTTGCAAGGTCTCCACCTGCATGCTTGGGTTCTCTCCCAGCTTCCTCCCACAGTCCAAAGTCATGCATGTTAGGCTGATTTTAGTCTCTAAATTCTCACTAGGAGTGACTGAGTGTGATTGAATGTTGGTCTCTCTGTGTTGGTTCTGTGACGGACCAGGAGCAGCTCCAGTCCCTTCACAACTCTTTGTTTGAATAATCTGTTATAAAATGTCCCGTTATCATGAGAAAACATTTTTTTAAAAAATGCGAGCCCAGTCGCTCTCGGCTTCCATATAACACAAAAGCAACTCAATTAAAGTAATTAAATTTAAGAAAAAAAAATATAATATTGCAAGTGATCGAAAAACACTTGCAGGGTGGGGCACAGAGGAGGTAGAGTGATCATCCATCAGGCCTAGAGTTTTTTATACTGGCTTCAAATAAGTGTCACTAGGTAAAATACTAATACTGCTGCCACTTTTAAGTCAGTTTCGATCAATTTTATTGGGTTTCCTATTGGTTATGGATTTGAGTATTATTATTACTTGGCTGGCTAGCCACTGTCCCTGGACTCTGGATCATTATGCTATGTCTGAAAGCTGGTCTTGGTCTTTTTGTATTTTGTATTCCAGTCACCTTTACATTATATTCTAGTAATAACTTTGTCTTATGCATCTTGGTCTGCTTCGCATCTAGTTTTTTATTATGAAGTTTTTGCTTTCAGTTCTCAGTCCAAGTTAGTATTGTTTACTGCCCTTGAGACACACCATGTTTCAGGCATTGATTGCCACTCAGCTTTTTGGGGCTTTATATCCTGTCCTAGTTTGGTCCACCCAGAAAGTTATTAAAGTTCTTCTTCATCCTGCTGCCTCCAGCATAGTCCTGCATTTGGGTCCTCTTCTACAACACACTGTCATACCAATCACACAAAAATGCCTAGTGAAATTCAAAATGTATTGGAAGAGGTTTCAGATAAAGTTTCACATAAAAAGGCCATGACTGTGAATGTATAAAGAAAAAGATAAAGTAGTTAATAAATGGTTTGAAACAAAAAGATGCAAATAATGGCATATACAGAGTTTAAAGTATCCCGGCGCTGTGCCAGATCTTCAGTGTTCAGACTTTTTGCAGCAGAGAACAAAAAAAAAAAAAAAAAGGGAAAATTTAATAACTTGATGTGTGCACCAATGTGAACTATCATCTTGAGTTAATCTACCAGTGGTATGAGAGGGATGCACTTTTCCTCTCCATAAAACACATTAGAAGTGGAGTGGGGCTTGGAAAGTGTGTGATTGAGTGGTAGTTTAGATGAACACTACACCACAGACTGATACAGTAGAGCAGAGGTGTTGGTGAAAGGCTGTAATGTGGGCTACAGTGTGTCAGTTTTATTTGTGGGATGGAAGGTAAGTTTGTGAAGCCTGGTTATTACCTGTTATTTACGTCACATTTTCAGACACAAGCTCTCTGTCTGTCCACTGGTGCATGTGTCTTTGCACATTGGGGCGGATGAGGCAGAAAGATCGTGCCGTCATTTAAATAAGGTAAATAACATCAGGTAGTTTATAAAAACACTGTTGCTGAGCATGGATAAAAAATGTTTAGAGACATCAGCCTGACATTTCTGAAGTTAGCGTCTGATTTATGATATACAAAAAGAGTGATTCCATTGCTTTTTTGAGGTTATTGGCCACATCAGGCCATTTATGATGTAACAATCTGGACTAAATTATTTTATACAGCATGAAGAATCGTATGTGAAATGCAAATGCTAATAGGAGGTTGTTTTATAGGATTTTTTTTTACATCTATAGCACATTAGACTATTTCCTGTCAAAAAACCACAAGATTCTGGATGTTCATATCTGGACTGAATTATTCTACAGAGCTGGAAGATTCATTGAAATACACTTTCTGATTTTTGAAACCTTTATTCTATTTAGAAAAATACGTATAAGACGCATTTTTTTATTTGAAGTATTGTTTCTAAACCACAATAAGTAATCTGGTGTCAGTTCCGGAAAGCCTACATACTGTATTTTTATGCGTAGGCACCTAAACGACAGAATAAAGTGATACAGGATATTAGAATGACATAGCATGAGATAGATACCATATCCAGCTCTGAAGGCAGTGTGTGTGTGTTGGAGGGATGTGTCAAACACCAGTCTGACAGTGCTGATATGTAGGCTTTATTTTCAGGCGAGATGGCATGCAGCAATTTTGTCTTCAGATGACTTAAACATCACCATTATGAAAGCAGTGCATTCCATACATGTTAATGTAATTTTAAAAAGTGCTGAAGTTGACCTACTGAAGTTGAGGTTGGCTGGCATTTTGTCCCCTGATAACCAGTCTTAAACTTTTAACCTACCAACAATTTCAGGATGTAGAGATAAATGTACATGCCAAAGGACCCTTAAGGCGGATTTATGCTTGTGTGGCATCTGCGTGCGGTCGGCTGTGGTGTAGCTGATGCTGGTGAGTTTGCTCTCACTTGAGCTTAGGGGGTGCACGTTGTTTTGGTGTTTTGTTGCAGTTCCTCCTTCTAATCTGAAGCCCGGGTGGTATCGGCCGGTAAACTCACTAGGTCAGACTTATTTTGATGGTTTACTTTAGTTTGGTAGGTATTTTCTGTTTTAAAACAACAATGGCGTCCAGCATGGTTCATTGTCTTTATTAGCTTGTGGAAGAAAATGTAGAAATAATTCGATCAGCCTCTTATCAACTTGATCCACTGGTTATTACTTTTAAAAACTGTGGTTACCAGTGAAAAGATCAAGATATCCGGAAACAAATGACTCCAAACTGACCAAACACAATGGAGTACCTTCGTGTAACCGTGCATAGCAGTGGTGCATGTCAGGTCTGGAAGAGGTGCGTGTCGAGCCTCTGCGGACCTACGTAGCGCCTAGGGCGATGATGCAGATGCAGACACCGTGCGAGTACAAATCTGCCTTTATACTCATATGTTTGCCCATAATCCTGTTAAAAACATGTAGATTTAGACGAAGATTAATGGATATGTCTAATGAATGGATGAGATATAAAGAATGTGGTGAACAATGTAAGATAGAGGATGGAGCATGTGAGAATGTGCAAAGTAGGTAGGAAAGCATATGGGGACCGAGCGATAGCGGCAAAATAATGAAATAGTGATGACTCAAGAACTGATCTCAGTCATATTTAGCAACCGAATGACACAAGAAATGTTATGTGTGGATTAAATATTAAAACACCAAGGGAGAAAAGAGATGAAGCCCTTTATCTCTTCCTACTTCTTCCGCTACTTCATCCTCCTGCCTCTTTCTCTTCTTTTCTCTCACTACGAGGCTCATTTTCATCCAAGATGCTGATACAAGAAGAGTGCTACGAAGAAACTATGGGGTTCAGCTTAGAATGAAAAGCGCACAGAAGAGTGTAGGAGAAAGAAAGCTGATAAAAAAGAATATGCTGCTTTCTGAAAGGTTCAATGTTTAATGTATCAGGGTCATTAAAAGTGGGCAAGGCACCCCAGCTCCATGTGGGAGCTTATTACACCAGATTGTCTTACAGTGGGATGAGAGCCCCTTTTGTACTGGCTGTGTCACCCTGTTTCTCACAGACACTTGCTCTTCCTTTCCTTTTGCTTCTGGTCCTCTCTTGTGAACTCTGAAAAGTTAAAAGGGAGTTTTATGTAATTAACTGGTGTGTGGTGACTGAAATTTTAGTGTTTTTGTGGGATATGAAAAGATTTCCTCTGAGATTTCTCAGGAGACCCAGAAAGCTCAGAAAAAAAGAGGCTCTGAAGAGGCAAAAAAGAAAAAGACTTGAGGCATATCTTTCCCACAGGCTTCAGATGCATGTTAACACATAAAAGCTTGCTTCAATAGTCGCTGACACATGTACGCATGTACCGTAATGCATGCACACAAAATCATGAATTCAGTGATGAAAGACTTTACAGCAGTGGTTCTGTGCAGCTTCATCTCTGAATAGTTGTCAAAGGAAAAGAAACATTTACATTAATATTTATTATTATTTAGTGGTTTGGGTTTCTGTAAATATTTATTCAGTGTATAATTTGCGGATGTTTATTAAAATATAGTTGGTATAAATAGCATAAATTTCTTTAAAAAAAAAAGGACCATAGATGCAAGAGGCCAAAAAAAATGCATATTCTGGGGATGCAAACATGTTGTTCACGTGACTACAAGAACAATTAGCCTTTCCCTCATTGATTCACAGTTTAGGAAGTTTTATTGTGTATTTTTTCATTTGCAGAAGTTTATTTCCTGTGTGCCTGTTCAGGTCTGTACTACACAGTGATGATGCTGCAACGCTGCATTAGTGAGTCACTACTAAAGTCAGAAAACAGTCAGTATTTTAATTCTTAATAGAATTAGGCAACAAGATATTCAGCAGGAAATACAACCAACTCCATCCTCAGTAAAAGAAAGCCTTTGGTTGCACTTTGGATTCAACGTTGTTGCATGGAAGAAGGTGAAGATGATAAAAAAGAAAGAGGTAAAACAATTTCTTTGTGTTTATGTGTGCGTGTGTGTGTGTTTATACAAAGTTTGTTTACCATCATTTTGGCATCTTTACCAATTAAAATATTTTTAAAGTTAAGCCATGTTTACATGATGATATTAGAAGGAGCATCCCATCTATTTTTTTTCCCTGCCTTTACTTATCTAACTGTACTGAGCAGCATAAAGTACTTTTAGAAAGTTGTTGCAGCTCTCTTTCAAATCAAATGTATCATACACAATCAATTCATTAATAGCTAGAACTCCCCCCCCCCCCCAAAAAGAAAAAAAAAAAGTTGGATGAATGAAGACAGGCGCTATCAAAACATTTCCATCAGATAGATAATGATATTTTAGGAGAACGATTTAATTTTGTTGCTACACTGCTGGTTTACACTGTGATGAATGTATTTATTTTGTTTGTGCATTGTCTGAGCAATGCTTGCTCATTAACCCTACAGTTCCAGCTTTATTAAGATGGAAGGAATCCATTTAGCACAGCTTGGCTCCACATCCACACACACACACACACACACACACAAATGCAAGTAACAAATAGAAAAAAAAATAGAAATTGTTGTGTTTTATTGTTGTTTATTATTATCTTATTTTTATTTATTTATTTATTTTTTATGAATTCTGAACTCTTGGACTTGGTCTGGAAGTACAAGCACATAAAGACCTAAAGTGTACAGACTTCCACGCTGATGAATAACCTCATTCCAGTGCATGGAATGAACACTGACATTTTAGAGGTCAAATGCAGTTCCACATTCATATATAAAAGCACACAATTACAAACACTCAATTTAGTATGGTCTGCTGTAGAGTTGGATGTGTGTAATTTATGGCATATCTGATGATGGCAGGAAAACACTTGAATAATCAAACACAAATGTGGATGAACTCAGAGATGCACACATTTTTCATTTGTGGAAAACATGCAAAAAATATTCTCATACACTCACACAACTCCATATTGTCACTGCAGCTGATTTTGTTTAAAAGGCATAATTTGCCACCAGTGGCGACACACACCCAGACCTATACACACATGCAGTGATATGGCTCGGGGAGCTTCTCTACTTAATATCCACATTACTGTTCCAGAACATCCACAAGCATCCTAATGCTTACATTATGTGGTGTTGCTGCATATGAGAGCTTTGTATGTAACATCTCTATTACCTCACAGCAGTGTTATGCTGCACTGCACAAGCTGTGCAGTCTAATCCAGTTAGGCGTGTCACAGCTGAGGTTTCTTTGTAAGCAAACACCAAGTTTAAACAGTCAAATAAAGGCCATACTGCGACAAGGATTAGACACCATCATTTTTTTTTCTTTGCCATTTATGGGATTATGGGTGGTATTGAACACTAAGCTATGGCTCAGAGGGGCATCACTGCAACTCTGCTGAACATGTTTGTGAAGAAAATACACAGCAGTGGAGGAATATTATAATAAAAAAACAAAAAAAACGAGTTTCTTAAAAAGAACAAGAGTCCCTTTGAAGGAAAATCCTCAGATACCTGTGGCTTTCTGGACCATTTGTTTATTCAAGGCCCAACATGCTAATGTTTTCTATATATAGATATAGGCATATATCTATGCCTTTGTCTTTAATAGAAATAAATCTTTTTATCCTGAAAACCTACTCGTGGAATTCTAGATTCTAACTAGACATAAATGGGTGCATTTCCAACATGTGTGTGTTCTGGTTAGACAGCATACAAATATTGCCTAATGGAAAATGCCATGTTTGTGTTTTGCTGACCAGGTAGCATTGTGTGCTGTCCTAAGCTTGAAAGGTGCGTTGGAGGAAATGATGCAGAGCAAAACGGGAAGGGTGAAGATCCACTTTCCATGAATTGTACATTTTGTCATTCTGAACATATGAAGTTCACTAAATGGTGAAAATATACTTAGATTGTGGTATCTGTACACCTTGATTTACCTGTATAAGTTGTATGGAAATATGTAGCATTTGCCATCAGTGACGGCTTGCTGTTGACAGATGCGCGAGTGGTTTCCCATGACTTTCTGGATTTTTGTTGAAAAAGACAAATCTGTTTTTTGTTTGTTTGTTTATGGTCTCTTCACCTGTTTGGCCTAGGCTTTTAGGCTTTTTACTCTAAATAAGTGTGTTTACTCAAGTACAGCTTTCTGAGATTGTAGCAAAATGTTGATGTTCACCAGTGAATCTTTGTATGATGCCTGGAGAGAACAGTGAAAGACCCACTGATACTAAAAGACATTTCAAATTAAATTAATGCTGCTCTTTTGTCTTATTTTTCAGTAGTTAAGAAATAAAGGTCCCACCAAAAAAGAAAACGGTTTCCGATTTGGGTTTATTGTCTGCGGCAATGTGTTGGAATTTCAAAGGGAGAGAGGATCTTTAAAGGCTTGTCACAACTGACAAGGTAAACAAATAACAGCCTGACTGGCATTACTGTTTACTGTATTGTATTGTGGAATTTTCTTTTTTAAAAAAAAGGGAAATGCCTGCCAAGTCTGCACCTGTTGTGTGCCTTTTAACTTTAGTTAGACTTAGTCAGACAAAATGCTTAACAATTTTTCTCATCTATTAAAACACAGGATGCTCCCCTATTATAGGGAGCAACTTGAGCTTCAGCATCTTGCATATTCATCAGCATATGAAAGAGCCAGGGGGCTGAGTTGCAAACATTAAACTGTAGCTTGAGGTAAAGTGGTGGACAATTTAAGATTCCTCAACTCAAAAGCAAATAATTGGGGGATTTCATCTTGTAAAAAATCCACAAATGACTACAAAATATTGGCCACCGTACTTATGTGTCATGCTCCGTGGTTCGGAGCCCGTTTTCCCCAGCTACCCTGAAGGCATCTGCTCAGCACTCTGGCTTGATTGCTGATGCGCTCCACCTGCGCTGTGCGCTTTATATACCTGCCTGTTTCTTCTCCTAGTTGCCAGATCGTCTTGGTTCTACCCTGTACGCTTCCAGCCTTGATTTCTCTGCCTGTTTGCCCGTCTGTTGTTGACCCTGTCGCATTTGGATTTGGATTCTGTCTCAGCCTGCCCCCTGTCTGGTACTCTGCTTGTCTCTGTTTGGATCTCCTGGCTCTCGGACCTCTGGAATCGTTTATCGGATTTGGATAACGGATCACGGACTACTCCCCTCACCCCCTCAAGGATTCCCTGTCCCCACGCTGTCATCCTGGTCAGCAATCCGACCTGCGGGTTATTATCCAGCTTCTACCCAGGTAGCAGACAGGTCTGGGCCAGATCTGGTATCGCGCCGGCACCTCTGGCCAACTGCTGGCATGGCAAGTGGTATGTCAACCGGATCTGGGCCAGGTCTGGCAATGATGGCTCTGTTTATACCATGGCATGCCATATGTGGCCCAAATATGATTTGGTATATGTGGCCCAGATCTGTCCATGCCATATGCGGGCCAGTTGTCGTTAAGCTCATGTTGCCCGTATCAGTCTCTTAACATGTGTTAAACACAAACAAATAGTTAAGTCTTACTTTTAAAATGTATTTCTATGTGTCTCACTCACCACCACCCCACTCCTAATTCAATTTTATTTTTTAGTATATAGCAAGTGCATTCAAACTCATAAACACACCACATCACATGCTCCAATACTTAGTATTAATACCGACAGAAAACTTGTTTTTCCCCTTAGAATAGAATGGATTAAAACAGAGGGTCCTTATCTTACCCATTACTAAATTACACAACAACTTTGCGTTTGTTTGTTGAGAAATTAAATCTATCACTATTTTGCAGACTGCCTGCTAATGCCTCCCTGACAATAAACTAATAAAACAACAGAATGACCATTCACCCAGGTAGCAAAATTGGTCTGGCCCGGTTCTGGCCCACACAATACACTTAAACCTGGCCCACATACCACAAAGAATGACGGCCCTTTGCTGGCCCAGATCTGGTTTGCCAAAGGTGGCCTACACATGGGCCAGCCTGAGGCCAGATGCAGACACAGTGGTGGCCCAGTACTGGCCCAGAACAGTTTCCACACTGGCATCGGATGTCAGCCTAATGGTGGCCCTGTACTGGCCCAGAACAGTTTCCACACTGGCACCAGATGTCAGCCTAATGAATACCTTAATAAAACTGTGCAACATTCAGCCTAGATTAAAAATACTTCAACAACGGTGATACAATTATACAAATAACATTTATTTTGATTTGAATAACTTGTTCAAAATAACAATATATAATAAATAACAATATAAAAATCAAATAATAAAATAAACAAATAAAACAAACCAACCAACCATTATTACCCATCTCTCAACACGTGACCTATTTCCTATGCTCTGATTGGGTCAAGATACTTCCTATTGTTAAACGCGCGTTTGTCAACCGCCAATACAGAAGAAGAAGAAGACGACAACAAAGAAGAAGAAGAAGAAGAAGCGCGAATAGATGTGTTGCATTGAGCCGAGAGAGACAAACAAAGTCAAGGTGAGTTTACGGTTTTATTTATTTAATGTGTACAGTATATTTATGGTTAAAAAAACATACTTCGTATTTTAAAGTGCATTCCATTTGAACGGGGAGGCGGGAATTTCCCACTTTGCTAGGGACGTCACCCACTCAGGGTAACGTATTTGGTGGAAGCTTAAGTGAGTGAGCGTGCTATTGCTCTTTCGTATTTTGGGTTGTCCATGGGTTATAGTTAGTGTCTATACTGGAGGCTACGTAGCTATTGTAAGTTTGTTTGTGTTTTTCCCCCCGCATCGTCATAAATATATACATGTGGATGTCCGCTCTGACGCTGTTGTCCGGAACAATGCGTTGAAGCGGCCGCCATCTTGGGCCGGGGTAAGCCGCGTCTATTACTGCATTAGTCAACAGAGGCAGTCTATCAACGATTAAAATCACAATAACTTGCTGAACTTTCAACCGATTTTCAGTCGGTTTGGTTTATTGGAAATGTCACACGCATTTATATAATATAACAGATTATTTTCATTATTTTTTTTTTATTTTGAGGTTGCCTCATTTTTTCCCTTTTACTCATTTTGTAGGGCTGTGCAGGCCAGTGTAAAGACAAAGTACGTGTAAGGTACAGTACAATCACTTATCATGATTGCAAGTCATTAAAATGGGTACAGACATCTGTAATCTATTGCAGTGGTTCCCAAATTGGGGTCAGTGATACAGTATTGGGTTTGCCATGTCATTGCAGCTCAGTGCCTAGTGCACCAAAGATGCTTCATGTGTTTGGCCCAGATCCCAGAGGGAATGATTCTGAGGATGAAGCTGTCTTACCAACAAGAAAACAGTAAACTATTATTATTATTTTTAATTTAATAAGCTGTTTAAATTTGAGGAATGTCTGGAAAGCTTTGCTCTTTTCTTTTTTGTATACAAGATGGACTGTTTAATGCAGATGTACTCAGTTACACTTTAACCCCAAAATGTGCAAAGGTGCCGCAAATGATCTTTTCTTGTGGGGGTGTGCTCAGCGCTGTGTGCGTTGACGTGTCTGTGTGTGTCTGGGCGCATCAGGGCAAACACTCAGGGATACAGAGAGAAGAGGAGAATTGCGCGCTCTCTCCAATATAAAGGTGGGGGGGGGGACACTGACATTTATAGCCAGGCATCTCATGGGCCATGAAACAATCACTGGTCTACCTCTTGAGTAGGTCTAATGCATCAGAAATATTTATTTCTAATTCCTGAAGAACCTATTCCAATTAGATAAACACCAACAAAGGAAGGGCATTTTGCAATCCAAACACCCCCCAAAAAGTAAATAAAATCTAATGATGATCATGCTACTCTTGCAGAGTGCACCATACTGGAGCTGGACCAGAGAGGCCAAGCGTCCCGTAGCCTGCACCAGGGAAGGATTTCATCGACTGACCTGCACCAGAGAAAGACTGTTTCCTCTGAGCCACATCAGTTGATAAGAAGACCACAAACCAGTCTTCATATATGTGAGTATTATATTTTATTCGTAGGCTGTGCTCTGCTGTTGGCTTGAACACATTTTTATGAGACCTGTTGTTTATTTACTTATCCACAATTCTTTTTTCTTCCTAGCACACCTAGGCCTACCACATCCAAGGCTTGAAATCTGTAACTGAAGAAGAGATAGGTGTTGAACCAAATCTGCTACCATTAGCTGATCGCCAGTCTGTCCAAAACATGGAGGAGCGGCTCAGAAATGGTGCTGACCTCAAAAACCATCTGGGAAGAATGTCATGTCAAACTATCCTTGTGAACTGGAAAACCAAAAATAATTTGTGTATTCAGCCTTACACCCATAAGCCTCCCCTTGGCAAAGCAAATTTGTTTGGCACAACAAAGCAGCCAGACTATCATTCTGCTGCCATGATGCAGGACAGGACAGGTTAAAATAAAAGAATGTCATGTCAGTTAACCTTCTGGAGAAAAGTTATACAATGACAAACCATGTTCTTGATTAAATAGGCTTTAAATAACATTGCTGGGACATACAGTATAAAATTGAGAAACTATTTAGTATATGGGGGAAAAGGGAATCATAATTACACGGATAAATTTAACAGTTTCACGGCACCACAGGCACACTATTATCAAAGTAGTTGAAACCATAGGAAGACTGACTTCACTCTGCATCCTCATCTTTTATTTTACTTTACAAATTATTACTGTTGTGCTTTCATTGCATAAATTATGCTGGTCAGACTATCAGACCAGTTCAGATTTGCTGCTGATATTTTCAAACATATTTAAAAGAGTTAGGGCATATTGTACTGCTGATAAACTAACAAAGAAATATCAATTCACAGAGAACTGCACTGGCTCTTAAAGGAGGGGGAGACGTTAAAGAGTGTAAAGAGTGTCATGTGCAACCTTAACACTCTCTCGCCAAGAATGTCAACATGCGCGGTATAAATGGCAAGATTGGCTTCCAGCACCTGCAAATAAAGGATGTTGTAATTGGTAAGTTTGTCTTAACAAACACTGACTCCCTCAGAGACCATGCATTTTTTATTTATTTGTTATGGCTAGATTTAAACTGTAGGTCTGGATGCACAGCTCTGAATTTTTTCTCTCTTCTTTTTTTAGAAGTCCACGGTGGGAATGATGGACTGCACGGACAGCGCTGCTTCATTTGGACTTCTGTGCCCTTTGTTAATTTTTTACAAAGACTTTAGCCTCCCTGATTTTATTTGTTTTCCTTTTGTTATCCTTAAGCTCACATTCTTTTAATGTATTTCAATTATTGATCTTATAATTTTATTGGGTTGAAAGCATAAATTTTTTTTCCATCCCCACTTAATGTTGTTTCCCTCTGTTGTTCGCTCTCCAACAGTGTCACATATTATTTGATTTTTATATTATTATTTTTTATATAGTTATTTTAAACAAGTTATTCAAATCAAAATAAATGTTATTTGTATAATTGTATCACCGTTGTTGTAGTATTTTTAATCTAGGCTGAATATTGCACAGTTTGATTAAGGTATTCATTAGGCTGACACCTGGTGCCAGTGTGGAAACTGTTCTGGGCCAGTACAGGGCCACCATTAGGCTGACATCCGATGCCAGTGTGGAAACTGTTCTGGGCCAGTACAGGGCCACCATTAGGCTGACATCCGGTGCCAGTGTGGAAACTGTTCTGGGCCAGTACAGGGCCACCATTAGGCTGACATCCGGTGCCAGTGTGGAAACTGCTCTGGGCCAGTACAGGGCCACCATTAGGCTGACATCCGGTGCCAGTGTGGAAACTGCTCTGGGCCAGTACAGGGCCACCATTAGGCTGACATCCGGTGCCAGTGTGGAAACTGCTCTGGGCCAGTACAGGGCCACCATTAGGCTGACATCCGGTGCCAGTGTGGAAACTGTTCTGGGCCAGTACTGGGCCACCACTGTGTCTGCATCTGGCCTCAGGCTGGCCCATGTGTAGGCCACCTTTGGCAAACCAGATCTGGGCCAGCAAAGGGCCGTCATTCTTTGTGGTATGTGGGCCAGGTTTAAGTGTATTGTGTGGGCCAGAACCGGGCCAGACCAATTTTGCTACCTGGGTAATCTCTTTTTTGCTCAGCAGCTTCTCCCACATCCCGCAGCAGTTTTCCCCCTGGATCTCCTTGGCTCAGATCGTGAGATTCCCTCCTTACCCGCTGGATCTCATCTTGCTGGTACGTCAGCCACACAATTACGCACTGTCATCTGCTGCTCCCTGCTTTCTGACACCTGTCTCCCATACCCACAGAAGCCTGACCAGAGAAGAACCGGATTGCACAATTCTTGTATTACAATAAACGTTTGTAACCCATCCCTGGGTATCTGAGTCATTTTCTGAGTCCAAACCTGTCTGCCTCATGACACTTATGGCTCTATCCAAAGAATTGTGTTGCCATCATCAGACTTAAAATGAAAAATAAAGTGGATTCTTTTTTTGTTCTTTTGGTCTTTTGTCCTTTTTTTTCTTATCCCCCATTCATGCAGTTTTTCCTACTTCCGTGGAAGCATTTTGGTATTTATTTAGAGTTGCACTAATTGCTTCAAAAATTCCTGGTAGGCTTCAAGCTCCCATCTTAGAGATGCAGTAATGACAATCATTTCATTACTCATTCTTTCAGTCCAAATACTCAGCAGTGAGAATCTGCGTTATAGTCACAGATCATTTCAAAAAAAAGAAAAAAACAGAGAATATAAATATAAATGACACCACAAACCTATGGTCCAGCATCTCCATTTCTAACCAGCTCACCATGTTTTACTTATTTTTTTTATTTAGAGTTTTAGCAGAGCAGTAAAGTACTCTCCTCATACTGTTTCCAGTGGTAAATGTGTCATTAGTAAATTAGCAGTGTGGTTGATTTATATTACAACAGACCAATCAATAACACTTCAATACCCTCTGGTTACAGATGCATACAGTGCTACACCTGCCAAGTTTCCTTTTCTCTCTCTCCACCTTCCCTTTACTCTATTTTTATTAAGCTGTTTCTCATTTTGCTGACTACATTACTGTCATAGCTCTCCCACAATGGCCCTGCTCTGGTGCTGTGATGCTTAAGTCTCCAAATCCGTAGAGCTCAGGCTTAGGAATATTTAACTTTATGAAAGTGATAAAACAAACATAAACAATAATTACACCTTTGGGTATACCAAAACATTAGGTTGAATAATAGACAGCTAAATCACATAACAACATAAGGAAGGTCACCATAAACATAACAAATGATGAATGAGTGAAATAAAGAGCAAATTTAAAAAATAAATGACCCCAGGGAGTGCCTTGCTTTCAAACTATATTCTACTTGTTTGTTTTTTTTTCTGAAATGATAGCAAAACAAACATGCTGCATTGTGATTAACATTGTCATTATCTCTTAACACAAAATATTCAAACTATGCACCTGATTATCACAAGCAAATGAATAAATGGAAAATACTTTATCAATCCCAGGGGTGAAATTATTAAATAAATTAAAATAAAAACAGTAAGAATCCAACTTAATTGAGATCCATCCATCCATCCATCCATCCATATGTTCAAATTTAGTCAACATAACATGCATTACAACTGTCCATTTCCAAGAAGCAGTTCAGCCAATGGTTACTGAGTAAACAGTAGTGGAGGAGCAGCGGCTGTTTATTCAGAGAGTATACAGCTTTACTATTTAAATCAGAAACAGAGACATGCTCTAAAAGGGAGCAAAGGGTGGGAATTTCCTGCCTAAAGTCTGCACCAGTTTAACTGCTCATACAGAGGAGATTAAGGGAATAACAAAAGCTCCCCTTGGCAACTGCATCAGAAATAAAAGCAGTGATGAAAATGAAGCACCGCATGTTGATAGGGACTTCAAGAAGACAGGCAGCCACGCAATGGGCACAGATTTAGAGCAGGAAACAGGGGAGAAAGAACTTGAAAAAACCCCCACAGACAAATTATAGTGGCTCACTTACAGGGTTTCATTTGCAGCTGCAGTCACATCCTGTCTCATCAACAAGCAGCCCACACAAACGCACTAATGCACACACTGAAAAAAACTAATCTACAGAACGTCTGCCCGAGCATGTTTGCATACAACATTGCTTTGCCATCATCACCTGAACAAACTCCAGCCATACTAAGTCACATATAAATCACATTCATAGATACACTGTATACGGTACCAGTTAAAAGCTTGGACACACTTTCCCATTAGATCTAATGGGAAAGTTGTTTGGTCAAACTTTTCAGGTAGCAGTACTCCAGTACTTGGTGTTGCCTGTGCAATGTCTTGGTTGTGTAAGGTGAGCACCAAATCAAAGGGGATTTTTAAAGCCAGAAATATTTTTTTGCACAGAAGTTATGTATATCAATGCATATAGTATGGTGGTATTTACAGTGTATCTTACTAGGAAATGTGATTGCTTTTGATTGTTTGTAAAAAAAAAAAAAAAAAGAAAAAAAAGATTATGGAAATATCCACCAAACTGAGTTTCATGAAAGTTGGTGAAGAGTGTGGGCAAATGGAGAATAAATAAATGCAAATGCAAGAGAAAATTAAGGGCAAACTAAGTCAGACACAGTCAGCGCATACCCACACAGTCTGGATGTTTAATCTGTCAAGAAAAACGGTGAAAACACCCTCCAGGGGGTGGACAACCAGGAAGCTGTGTGTGGTGAACTTCAAAAGTGAATTCAAATGCAAAAACTGATCTAATATAGGGAGTGCTTTGTTTGAAACAGAGTGGTAAACAGAACAGAAGCCCACCATTTCTGACAACAGGACATCAAAGCGGTTGCTGTTATCAAATCACTTCTAAATCTTTAAGTAAAAAATTGGACAGACTGTCCCCAAATAGCTGACAGTTTTGGAACTAATGCATTTGGTAGTTACAGCTCAGTTATGGGGCACATTGTGGGCCAGTAATTTGTTACTGTCTGGGTCTGCACTTTTGTAAGTGATCAAGTCATATTTGCATCCAGACATCACGGAAAAATCTGCACAGACATGTCTTGTCACTGCATACATATTCTCATGCAATGCTGAACACAAGACTTCACTTATTTTGGAATAAAGGAAAAGGAAAAAAGAATAAAGATAACACGCTTACACACACACATACATACACATACACATACATACATACATACATACATAGACAAAACTGTTGGTACCGTTCGGTTGATGAAACAAAAACCCACAATGGTCACAGAAATAACTTGAATCTGACAAAATAATAAATAAAAAATATATGAACGTTAACAAATGAAAGTCAGACATTGCTTTTCAACCATGCGTCAACAGAATTATTAAAAAAAAAACTCATGAAACAGGCCTGGACAAAAATGATGGTACCCTTAACTTAATATTTTGTTGCACAACCGTTTGAGGCAATCACTGCAATCAAACAATTCCTGTAACTGTCGAAGGCCACTTTAGAATAGTCCAACGTTTTCCTCTTAGCCATTCTTGGTGTTTTTAGCTGTGTTTTGGGTCATTGTCTTGTTGGAAGACCCATGACCTGCGACTGAGACTAAGTTTTCTGACACTGGCCAGCACATTTCTCTCTAGAATCCCTTGATAGTCTTGAGATTTCATTGTACCTGCACAGATTCAAGGCACTCTGTGCCAGATGCAACAAAGCAGCCCCAGAACATAACAGAACCTCCTCCATGTTCCACAGTAGGGACGGTGTTCTTTTCTTGATATGCTTCATTTTTCCGTCTGTAAACATAGAGCTGATGTGCTTGGCAAAAAGTTCCATTTTTGTCTCATCTGTCCATAGGACATTTTCCCGGAACCATTGTGGCTTGTCAACATGTAGTTTGGCAAATTCCAATCTGGCTTTTTATGATTTGTTTTCAACAATGGTGTCCTCCTTGGTCGTCTCCCATTAAGTTCACTTTGGCTCAAACAACAACGGATGGTGCGATCTGACACTGATGTTCCTTGAGCTTGAAGTTCACCTTTAATCTCTTTAGAAGTTTTTCTGGGCTCTTTTGTTATCATTCGTATTATCCGTCTCTTTGATTTGTCATCAGTTTTCCTCCTGCTGCCACGTCTAGGGAGGTTGGCTACAGTCCCATGGATCTTAAATTTCTGAATAATATGTGCAACTGTAGTCACAGAAACATCAAGCTGCTTGGAGACGGTCTTATAACCTTTACCTTTTACATGCTTGTCTACAATTTTTGTTCTAATCTCCTGAGACAACTCTTTCTTTTGCTTCCTCTGGTCCATGTTGAGTGTGGTTCACACCATGTCACCAAGCAGCACAGTGACCACCTGTAGCCCCTTATATAGACCCACTGACTGATTACAAGATTGTAAACATCTGTGATGCTAATTAGTGGACACACCGTTTCAAGAGTTTATTTTTCTTAAATAATTCTGTTGAAACATGGTTGAAAAGCAATGTCTGACTTTCATTCGTTAAATTTCATAGAATTTTTATTAATATTACTTTTGTCAGAATCAAGTCATTTCTGTGACCATTGTGAGTTTTTCTTTCATTAATCGAAGGGTACCAAGAAATTTGTCCAAGTCTCTCTCTCTCTCTCTCTCTCTCTCTCTCTCTCTTTCTATGTATATATATGGATAAATAATGTACTTTTGGGAGAAGGGAGTTGAAATGGTGGACACTTAGCTTGAATGGTATTGAACTGCCCTTTTATGTTTTTTTAGGCTACTGTTGCTGCTAATTGTGGACCATGTTTTGACAGTTAGTAAAAAAAAGACAAAAAAGGGGAAAAAAAACACTCAACAAGCATGAGAAATGGTATATAACAGATTTTCTTAGATTAGCCTGAATGATGTGCAAATGGTACACAAATTCTTTTATAGTTTCCAAAAATTCCATAAGTAATATGCTCCAAAATGAGTCTCCTTTCTCTCTCAAGGGCAGGTGTGAACACAGAGTTTATACGTCCAATCAGGCCCGGACTGGCCTGGGCTCTTAAGTGGCCAAACTGGAAAAAAAAAATAAACAAAAAGAATAAAAAGTAAAAAAGAATCACGGCGAATTACACTGGTGCAACTGATTGGTCTGCAGAAACTGGCACCCGACCACCAATAAAATGATTTGTGTTCATCAGTTTTCACCTTCACCAATTTGCGATTGATTAAATATCAGTAGTCAAGTTTTATTTTTAACACAAGAACTAATCAACACGAGAGCGCGTGGAGGTGGAACAACAGAGAGACAGAAGAACGTGGTGCTGCTAACTCCTGTCTAAACTTCATTCTATTGGAAATGTTGCAGTGGTTTGTTGTTTTATTATTAAACCACATCAGTCCAAAAACAGAACTACAAATGGATATGCTACCGTTTATATACACTAGCTCATATTTGGGGTTTCCTGGTATAACCTGAATAAAACAAAATAATTAGTTAATTATTTGTGTTGTATTAAACTGACAGGTGGATATTTTAATACTTTGGCTGCTTGGCTATAACAGTCTGTCCACATATACTCTCCACATCTGTCCCTGTCCAACACAAAAGTAGTTGCACAGCTATGAGAGTGAAGAACATTTCATTACTCCAAGTTAAATGCTGATGAGGGAACTTTTTAACTTAATCAGCGTGTCAGTGTGTTAATCTGGATTTAAATTATGTGACTGCAGCATTTTATGCTTGTTGGGTAAATGTTGATGTCAGAGGTTTTAGTTAAAACTCCATATGGAGTGTGTGTGGATGTGTTTCTGTTCCCATGGTAATGACATGGCTTATTTTCCTGCATGTAATATTTGGTGGGTCCTGCTGAGCCAAACATATCTCCACAGGTGGGCTGCTGCATGATGACGTTTGGGAACCCCTCCAAAAGTTGGACAGTGTCTTAAGTAAGCTGAGATTACTTTTTCACTTTCTGATGTCATTTGAATCACATCAGGTGAACTTGCTGTTGATCACTTCATGTTTTTAGTAGTGAATATTGCTCTTGGTGTATTAAATTTACTACGACAAACTTGCATTTAAATGATTTTGCGGACAAAATGAAACAATCATGTTATTTATCTCAACAGAAGATCATCATTAATATAAGAGTAACTTTGGTATTGAACCTTTTGACGAGAAGAGAGAAACACTGGACTAGTAATTTGTAGTTTTATGTGAATGTTGGTCTAGAACAATGAGATTTGGTGGTTATTAAGTCCATGTGTGTGTATGTACACTTGCGCAAGTGTGAGCATATGCATGTAGTATATGTGTTGGGGTGGCCTGAGTGAGTGTATAACTCCTGGCACGACTTTGTGTCCCAGTCTGGCCCTGCGTCCAAATAACCTTTGAAAATAAAATTGAAAATATGGCAGAGAGACACTATGCAACACTTTTTATCAACTTTTTATCACCTTAGTTTACACTGTCTTCTGCCTGCCTCACTGCTCAATTTCTTATCTGCTTCGCATCCCCTTTTTAACTTCTGCTTTACTCCCTGTCTTTCACATTTATTTCCCAGCTCTCATTCTTTCAAGCCTCCAAAGCAAATTAGATATTTGTTTAGGAAGCTTTCAATACAATGCTGGTGTGGGGCTCTGTCGTTAGCACCTTCTCTCTTCAACCAGTTGAGGCCGTGACGCGGGTCACACCCACTGTGTACTGCTCAGGGCAAAGCAGATAGAGGCGGTGATTTTGAGGAAAATCCCGTATAAAAGAGAGAATTTGTTTAACTTCAGCAGAACAAGCACTGATTTCAGTCAGGGTTGGTACAGTCAGTTAGGTGAGTTTACTGCTTGAGTTTCTGTCTTGGTTTCGGGTTATTGTTTACATTGCTGGTGTGGGGCTCTGTCGTTAGCACCTTCTCTCTTCAACCAGTTGAGGCCGTGACGCGGGTCACACCCACTGTGTACTGCTCAGGGCAAAGCAGATAGAGGCGGTGATTTTGAGGAAAATCCCGTATAAAAGAGAGAATTTGTTTAACTTCAGCAGAACAAGCACTGATTTCAGTCAGGGTTGGTACAGTCAGTTAGGTGAGTTTACTGCTTGAGTTTCTGTCTTGGTTTCGGGTTATTGTTTACATTGCTGGTGTGGGGCTCTGTCGTTAGCACCTTCTCTCTTCAACCAGTTGAGGCCGTGACGCGGGTCACACCCACTGTGTACTGCTCAGGGCAAAGCAGATAGAGGCGGTGATTTTGAGGAAAATCCCGTATAAAAGAGAGAATTTGTTTAACTTCAGCAGAACAAGCACTGATTTCAGTCAGGGTTGGTACAGTCAGTTAGGTGAGTTTACTGCTTGAGTTTCTGTCTTGGTTTCGGGTTATTGTTTACATTGCTGGTGTGGGGCTCTGTCGTTAGCACCTTCTCTCTTCAACCAGTTGAGGCCGTGACGCGGGTCACACCCACTGTGTACTGCTCAGGGCAAAGCAGATAGAGGCGGTGATTTTGAGGAAAATCCCGTATAAAAGAGAGAATTTGTTTAACTTCAGCAGAACAAGCACTGATTTCAGTCAGGGTTGGTACAGTCAGTTAGGTGAGTTTACTGCTTGAGTTTCTGTCTTGGTTTCGGGTTATTGTTTACATTGCTGGTGTGGGGCTCTGTCGTTAGCACCTTCTCTCTTCAACCAGTTGAGGCCGTGACGCGGGTCACACCCACTGTGTACTGCTCAGGGCAAAGCAGATAGAGGCGGTGATTTTGAGGAAAATCCCGTATAAAAGAGAGAATTTGTTTAACTTCAGCAGAACAAGCACTGATTTCAGTCAGGGTTGGTACAGTCAGTTAGGTGAGTTTACTGCTTGAGTTTCTGTCTTGGTTTCGGGTTATTGTTTACATTGCTGGTGTGGGGCTCTGTCGTTAGCACCTTCTCTCTTCAACCAGTTGAGGCCGTGACGCGGGTCACACCCACTGTGTACTGCTCAGGGCAAAGCAGATAGAGGCGGTGATTTTGAGGAAAATCCCGTATAAAAGAGAGAATTTGTTTAACTTCAGCAGAACAAGCACTGATTTCAGTCAGGGTTGGTACAGTCAGTTAGGTGAGTTTACTGCTTGAGTTTCTGTCTTGGTTTCGGGTTATTGTTTACATTGCTGGTGTGGGGCTCTGTCGTTAGCACCTTCTCTCTTCAACCAGTTGAGGCCGTGACGCGGGTCACACCCACTGTGTACTGCTCAGGGCAAAAGCAGATAGAGGCGGTGATTTTGAGGAAAATCCCGTATAAAAGAGAGAATTTGTTTAACTTCAGCAGAACAAGCACTGATTTCAGTCAGGGTTGGTACAGTCAGTTAGGTGAGTTTACTGCTTGAGTTTCTGTCTTGGTTTCGGGTTATTGTTTACATTGCTGGTGTGGGGCTCTGTCGTTAGCACCTTCTCTCTTCAACCAGTTGAGGCCGTGACGCGGGTCACACCCACTGTGTACTGCTCAGGGCAAAGCAGATAGAGGCGGTGATTTTGAGGAAAATCCCGTATAAAAGAGAGAATTTGTTTAACTTCAGCAGAACAAGCACTGATTTCAGTCAGGGTTGGTACAGTCAGTTAGGTGAGTTTACTGCTTGAGTTTCTGTCTTGGTTTCGGGTTATTGTTTACATTGCTGGTGTGGGGCTCTGTCGTTAGCACCTTCTCTCTTCAACCAGTTGAGGCCGTGACGCGGGTCACACCCACTGTGTACTGCTCAGGGCAAAGCAGATAGAGGCGGTGATTTTGAGGAAAATCCCGTATAAAAGAGAGAATTTGTTTAACTTCAGCAGAACAAGCACTGATTTCAGTCAGGGTTGGTACAGTCAGTTAGGTGAGTTTACTGCTTGAGTTTCTGTCTTGGTTTCGGGTTATTGTTTACATTGCTGGTGTGGGGCTCTGTCGTTAGCACCTTCTCTCTTCAACCAGTTGAGGCCGTGACGCGGGTCACACCCACTGTGTACTGCTCAGGGCAAAGCAGATAGAGGCGGTGATTTTGAGGAAAATCCCGTATAAAAGAGAGAATTTGTTTAACTTCAGCAGAACAAGCACTGATTTCAGTCAGGGTTGGTACAGTCAGTTAGGTGAGTTTACTGCTTGAGTTTCTGTCTTGGTTTCGGGTTATTGTTTACATTGCTGGTGTGGGGCTCTGTCGTTAGCACCTTCTCTCTTCAACCAGTTGAGGCCGTGACGCGGGTCACACCCACTGTGTACTGCTCAGGGCAAAGCAGATAGAGGCGGTGATTTTGAGGAAAAATCCCGTATAAAAGAGAGAATTTGTTTAACTTCAGCAGAACAAGCACTGATTTCAGTCAGGGTTGGTACAGTCAGTTAGGTGAGTTTACTGCTTGAGTTTCTGTCTTGGTTTCGGGTTATTGTTTACATTGCTGGTGTGGGGCTCTGTCGTTAGCACCTTCTCTCTTCAACCAGTTGAGGCCGTGACGCGGGTCACACCCACTGTGTACTGCTCAGGGCAAAGCAGATAGAGGCGGTGATTTTGAGGAAAATCCCGTATAAAAGAGAGAATTTGTTTAACTTCAGCAGAACAAGCACTGATTTCAGTCAGGGT